>NC_051186.1:116502619-116535936 GCF_013339695.2 Rhipicephalus sanguineus | reverse complement strand
ACAAGAGCACCTTAACGGTCGCATTGCAACGTTTGTGTGTTGATCGGCATTAGTGGGTAACGTGCATCCCCATGCAGTAATATTTTTGGGCAGGACATCGCCTGTACATATATTTGTGATATTGGGCGTAATAATAATGTTAGGGTTTAACGTTGTACAATCAAGCTATGATTACGAGGGACGCTGTAGTGGAGGGCTTCTGAAATTTCAATCACCTGGGGTTCTTTACCGTGTACCTAAATGTAAATACACGTGCCTGAAGCGTTTTCGTCTCCATCGAAAATGCGGCTGCCGCGGCGGGATTCGATCCCGAGCCTTTGGGTTAACAGTCGAGCACCACAACCACTAGACCGCCGTGGCGGGTTATTTAAGCGCTTCCTGGTCGCCATTCGTTTTCCTAAGCACTTTGCTGATATTATCAACTACTTTACTGTTCAAAAGCGCGCGTTTCTATTGCAAACTAAAACGCCGTTCTAGACTGTTCGATTTACAACAGCCTCTTGCAGCTTCCCTATCCCTACACGTGATAGGGAAGCTGCAAGGCTGGCTGTTGAACTGATAATGGGGTGGCGTGGCACGGATTAATAAATAATATGAAAGCGGCGTCACGGAGTAAGACGGCAAGACTCCAATACACACGAACAAAATCTTCAATGGGCCAAGAAGAATTGATCAGGGGCTCATTTTCTTTGTTATGAACAACCTAATGAAAGCGACAGACAATGAAGCGGATGAAAATACGGGCATTAGTTGTAGTCTTCAACTTTAATGTGGCAATGTAATTACAATGTAAAGAAATTATAGTTTACCAAAAGATAACTTGCCGCCGGTATTGACCGAAAGTACAACCTTCGGATAACGCGTGCGAGGCTCTACCTATTGAGCTACAGCGACGGTCTTCCTCCCATGTACATTATTGCGTATTCCTGCGAATGTCAACATTTTAGCGCATGCCGCTCGTAGCCTTGATTTTGGGCGTGGAAAACTCTTTTTTGCCAGCTCACGTCACATAGAACGTGGTCTTTATACGAGCAGGCAGCTGTCCAACAGTCCCTCCCATACCACCTGGAGGCTTCCAGTTTGCCGGAACGAGCACACAAACATGTGTCTTTAGTTTTGTCGTCTAAATCCGCCGGGCCCTTTTTATAATAGTGATACCGCATTCCACCGTAAGGAAGTGCTATGAAGTAAATGAACTATACGTGATTCTACTATAGGGTAAAACACTTGACACGCAAGTGTGATCAATTAGTGGTCGCTTCACTGCCTAAAGTCAATATATAGAATGATCAACCTGTGGAAAGCGGCAAGAACGCTCTTGATGAGGACACGTCACGAAAAAACATATTTTGCGCATCACTGTTCTCATTTATGGTGCCCATGGTATAATTAAGATTTTTTTTTCAGCGACTAAACGCATAGTAATTATTGGTCGTCCTTTGCTTTCCAGGTAATGCAAAAGACACATCATAAAGGCGTACGTATTCACAGCTGCGCAGTGATTTCTTCAAGCAGCTCGGAATATAACAAAAAAGTACTTGCGTCGCAGAGTACTTAGAATTTTAGTGGTAATTTCTCGTAAGGCTTTTATACGGTATTTTGCACAAGTAGGCGTTCATTACGAAAGAACGAACGGCTACAGTTCCGATTAGCCGGACTCACGCGCTCTAGATTCGGCAAAACGCTGCCTTGAACACGCTTGTCCGCCACGCCACCGCCTTCGTCCTTCGGTAAAAAATTATGGTTTTCCTCGGCGTCTCACTAGCCATTTTTTTCGCAGGAAGTGCGACCGTACACCATTCGTTATCGTTCGAAGACACCTACAATATCCGAACGCGCGCGGCTTCTCAGTAGCGTTGTATTTATTTATTTGATTTGTACTCAGTAAATATATCGACTCGCGTATTATGCAACAGCACTATGTGATCATACGCACTTTCTTTAACCAATGAAAGCCAACAACAAAGAAAACATTTCTTGTCCTTAATACCCTTCGTGACACTCGAAAGGGATCCTCCTATCAAAATTATTTCGGTAAGAGAACTTCATTATTTGTCAGCGTTCCATGATAACTATGGCAACTGAACAACAACACATTGACCGTTGCGCTAACAATTTACAAAAGAACACGCACCGGATCATTTCTGAAAAACACCTACTGATTACACTCCGATGTTATTAGAAACGTACAATGGGGTCGTTGACCTTGCGGAAGGGCCTAAGAAGGGGCCGAACAGGTATTAATTTGCTTCATTCAGCATCAATGAAATACTCCGAGTAAGCAATTTATGTAAGGTGGAACCTATACAAGAAAAAATCAGCACATGAATGAGCCCGATATGTGTCACTAAATATGGCGGGCGTCCCCTCTAGGACGGCGAGAATAAATACTAAAGGCTAAAACCTAGAGCACCAAACCCGACTATATCGAATTCGTGTAAATCGAATGCTTATTTATATAGAACAATTTTCGAACAGGGCAATTCTTTACGTCAATGCATAGAAAAATTCACGGCTACATCTAACAAAAATAGCCGGAACAAATGAGATAACGATTATAGGGCAGAGTGAAACACCCCCAGAAGTGTGCCTTCTGTCACAAGAAGTTGTCTTTTGCTCACAGAAGGGGACATTCCGCATGCATTTGGAAGAATGATCTATCTGATCAGGAGGAGGCCATGCAGAGCGAGTAGAAACGTTTGCTTGCAATAGCGTCCTTTGTCGCATTATTCCTCGTCGGTGCGGCCGTCGTGCGGGGTCAACGTTTCCTTCTCAACTACCTTTTTTTACGCATTCACTATCGTAAAACAGAATCGCCTGGCCCGTATGCACATAGCTGGCGATAATAAATACAGTCGAACGCAGATAAAAGTTCCGACGTCGCCGCTAAGGTAGAACATGCTAGGAATCACGCGCGGTATGATACTAAAAAACAACGCCAACACTAGTGCCAAGGCAGACTAGAGGCGTCCCGCGTCCGACGAGTACGGACAGTAACGTATTAAAATGTTGTGTCGCTGGTTACATCGACAGCGTATTTTCTCGCCTAATCCCCCCTCCCTGCATATACCCCCAGCCCTAACGAGAATTGTGGCATCATAAAAACGTAACAGAAATTCCACGTATTGCCAAAACCGATTTCCTTGCATTATCGCGAAGGTTATCCATGAGGGTCGAACCGCACCATAAGTCGAACCGAAAATACGGTGAATTCTTTAAAATTTTATGCCGAATTGTACAGTATATGGAACTAATTCCCGTTTTTTAGCGAGTTCGATAACGGTGGGGTCGACTGTATACAGGTGGTCTATTTTGCTATTCTGTCACTTCTATATCTGATGAAGTTTAGGTGGGTGTTTGTACTATTTACAAAAGTCCAACGCTGAAACCTGATGCGCTAAACAGTGTGCGCATAGCCAGCAGTACGTCTGTATGCTCAGAGGTTGCAAAAAAAAAGATACAACTACGTATAAAGACGTAGCGACATTTCAAATATACAGCAGGCACTTATGGTTGCTGAACCATAAAATGACAAAAATTCCCCAATAGGTGGATTACAATAAAGCGTTTTTTTCTTTTTTCAAAAAAGGACCACTATTTTGATGGTAAGTAGAAGTAATGTACATAATATAAGCGCTGTCCAACTGATCATGAGTGTGTATTTTCACAACAACTTTAGGTTCGCAGCGTTGGTCAGGATTGCGATGCGAAAGCACAATGTATAATGTGGACGTGCTGCCTGAGAAGTCTCACAGCAACCGCATGTTACCAAAGAGCACGAGTTGGTGGAAGATGCTCAAGCTATAACATCAGTGGAATATACAACTCTAATTGCCCTTGTGCACCAGGTCATGGTAGGAATTTAACTTTTTTGGTCACTAATATGTTGTCAAGGTCTGACCATATTCAGCTGACGAGCGCAATGCATACATTGGTGTTCAAGATCACATCTGCCAAAATTTGCAACGCTACGCACCGCAGAAATAGGTCAAATTTCATGCCGAACGCGGCTTTCCCTTCATCTCGCGGGCGTGCGCCCAAAGAAGGAGGGAATGACGTACTACTAGGAATGGCCTTACGTACTTGTAAGTGCTCTGAAGTCCCTCTTCTACGTAGACGTAGACATCTGTGCTCCGACGTCACCCACAGTAGCACGTGACAAGGCGATAATTATTTTACGCGAAATGTGCAGCTTATGTAATTTGTTCCTTGAATAGATGAATGAAATTTGAGAGAAATAATAAGACACAGAAACGGAATGTGTGCGTGCTTTTCTTCGTTTTTTTTTGTTTTACTGCGAATCGCAGCGAGATGCGAGACTAATCTACCTTCGTTTCGCATGCGTTTCATGTTCTTGTGGCTTGTGCGTCGAGCGGACGCCAGCCCTGATAACGCAACTCTGCAATTTTCTACCCCGTTCCTGTGCTCATTAGGCTCATTTATTCTCCTGGGTCTAGGCAAATGTTCATATTGCACTGGCTCTTGATGCCTCTAGTCTCGTGCCCACACAAATTTCGCAGCTTTCATACCCATCCTTCACAAACAGCAGTACACCACAAAGAACACCGAGACAGCGCCCACGGCCGCTATATAGAAAAAAGGTAGCGGCCGTGCAACGCCCTGTGCTCGGGCTGGCTCGGGCGTCTCATACCCACGTCATAGAGAGGTTAAGAGAGGACACTCCCGTAGGGCCCCTGCAGCCGATTTGGGTTCGCAGCGCACCGAACGGAAGTGGGGAATCCTAACAGCCGCCTCAGAGATGAGAAATTGCAAAAACAATTAAAAATGCCGATCTGAGAGGCCATTATTTATAGGTAAAATTACACGGCCCCCGAGACCACGTTCTGTTCGTGTGATTGTTTCGGAGGTCATATATATATATATATAATATATATATATATATATATATATATATATATATATATATCATGCATAAGTAGCTTCGTGTAAGCCACACGGCCAGAGCGGCGAGCACACAATGCAATTATTTATGCAGACATGACAATCGTTGGGAGAGACGAAACATTTTCTTTGAAGTCACATTCTCAGTAAGTACATCTTGGAAAGGCGCAAAGGGCCACCTGTCGTCTCGCGAAATCCTGAACCACTTAGTACCACGCTCTCTCCCTGTGCTGTCGTTGTTGTTGCACCACGCAGCGCAGCACTAGCTGCCGTAGTACTTGACTCCGGACGGCATGACCTGGAAAAAGAGAAAAAAGTTGGTCTTATTTTCTCTGGCCTTCGCACAAATTGCTTCGACGCACTTCTCAGCGCCCTTTTGCGAAAAACAGTCCCAAGGAGTTGCCGCAGTGCAAACAAAGCAACCTTCGGTGCATGAACTATGAGGCAGTATTTAACGAGAATATTACGTCGTAGCCAAGGCCAACGAACACTGTTCTCATTTCTCAAGTTTTCTCTAATGCGGCTCTTAACATAGGCGTCAAGCACACTGCGAATACCACAAATAACGATTCTAAGCATAACTGCGCTCTTTCACACATTTGCACACCCATGCAGTGAATTAGAATTGCGTGTAGCGGCATTGTATGCATAAAGAAAACCTCACGACGCAAGCGGCGACTCATTTTTGGCGCCAAGAAACGATTTCTTCGCTAACGTGCTGCGCAGCATTTCAAGTTGCTATTTCTTAATGCAAAGCAATTCACGAGCATCATACGCGAAGCGTGAAGAACAAAGAACCTTTCGGCGCTAAAACACAAAGTGCGTCAAATGTCAAAGCTTTGGAGACAAATGCATTGCAAAGTGATGATGGGAAAAAAGAACCTAATGAAAGCGTTCTTACCAAGCAGTTGCCAAGCGGAGTGACTTCCCGGCAGACGATCCCAGCAGAGCCAATTTTATATGCGTCGCCGCGTCGTCTTGCCATGGTCTTGCCGGCAAACCTGACCATATATGGTAATGACAGCTACGAATCGATGACTTCAAACTGTCCAATCGCAGACGATAAAGACGGACTTAGAGCCACACTGCGAGCGAGCGGAAGCCACTGCCGCAGCCACATAGTCTGACAAAGACAAGTAGATGTATCGTGAGCCAGAAAAGGTACTGCAAGTATATAACACTAGTACGCGCGTTCTCTTGGAAACAGGGAGTGACGTGCTGCCGTCTAACGGCTGTCGAGAAGCTGCGTAGCTCCGCCGCTTATAGGCTCGTGTGTCCACTCTTGTCATTTTCTGTTACTCTATGCGCACGTGACCATGCATGCACAAGACATGTCTGTGCGTGTGCGTATGCGTCACGTGATTCTCCGGCTCCGACGCTGAAGAGGTCAGGAAAGGGATTCGGCTTGCGACGGCTACACGGGGCGAGCGGCATGGGTCTGAAGCTCGCATTCTCGCATCATGGTTTCGTGCCGCTACAAATTGTTTTTATCGACCAGGAAAAATTCTTCCGACGTAATGCTCTTCATTCGGTACGCAACAAATTCCAGCGTCGAACTAAGTTTCGCTATGTGGCCTGGTGAGGGGCCCTTTAACAGAATGCACGTTTTTGTTTCACTTGATTATCTTACTTCCTGAAAGCAGCAGTCGGCGCAACATCTTTACATATAGCAGTGAATTTCAGGGCGCCAAGTGGTTTATAGAGAAATACTGGGATGCAGTCAGCAATACCTGCTGCTGTGTCCGACTTCATGCCTTACATTTCGGATTCAAACATACATCGTAGGTTTTGCCAGTAAAGATGTTTTGGTAACATTGGACATCTCACAGAGTGGTAACTGTTTACACTAAGATCTAACCATCGCGAAGTAATACTCACATGGCTAACTTATTTGAAACAGCACATGATGTCAGAACAGGTTAGCCAGCTCGGAAAAGTAGGCATGATCTTACTGTCAACACATTTTACAAGTATGACAGAGTAACGATTACAGGTGTTACCAAACGCTCTTCTGCCAGACCCAAAGTGCTGCTGCTACTAAGTTCCTGGTTTTTGCTTAGGGCATTCAACAGTAAAACGATTGTGTAGCCGCTAGGGCGGCCAAGGTAAATGAATAACAAAGTATTCTCGGTTTTGCTAAGGAAGAAGCACTGAATGCGAAGCGAAACATGGAAATGTTACACAAGGTAACGCTACCGGCTTGCTCCTTTAGGATCCGATCTCGTGTAACTCTACAGCAGACTAGCGTGAAGGAATATGGTTGCAACAGGGAGCGAAGCGGTTTTCGTGCTGTCGCATCCACACGACACGACCGCGCCCTTTTTATGAAAGTGTGCAATTGCTGCCCAAGCAAAACAACTTTCCCTTTCATTTTCCGGTGCTGCCCTATGCCGTTTTCGCACGGGTCGGAACAACCGGTATTGCAAGAAGCAAAGCCTCGGAGGTGAAGAGACATTTCCCAATTTTCTGCAGAGTAGAACGCGATAGAGTAATCGGGCCCCTTGCGCATCACCTTCTCAGTCTGCATCTTTCATTTTCCGGTGCAGCCCTATGCAGTTTTGGTAGGGGTCGGAACAACTGGTATTGCAAAAAGCAAAGCCTCGGAGATGAAGAGACCTTTCGAAATTTTCTCCAGAGTAGAACGCGATCGAGTAATTGGGCCCCTTGCGCATCACCTTCTCAATCTGCAACTTTAATTTCCCGGTGCTGCCCTATGCCGCTTTGGTAAGGCTCGGAACAACCGGTAATGGAAGAAGCAAACCTCGGAGATGAAGAGACGTTTTGCGACTTTCCCAAGAGTGGAACGCGATAGAGCAATCGGGCCCCTTGCGCACACCTTCTCAATATGCATTTTTCATTTTCCGGTGCTGCTCTATGCCATTTTGGTAGGGCTCGGAACAACCGGTATTGGAAGAAGCAAAGCGTCGGAGATGAAGAACCTTTCGGGTCTTTCCCAAGAGAAGAACGCGATAAAGTAATTGGGCCCCTTGCGCACACATTCACAATCTGAAGTTTTCATTTTCCGGTGCTGCTATGTGCCGTTTTGGTAGGGGTCGGAACAACCGGTATTGCAAGAAGCAGAGCCCCGGAGATGAAGAGACCTTTCGCGACTTTATCGCTAGACGAAGGGCGCATGCGCCGGGCCATCAGTAAAAAGGCGGATTGCTTACCTGTATTCGGTGCTCGGTCGCAGCCTCAACTGTGTCGCAAGGAAACGCACATTTGTGCACGTAACATTGATGCGTAGCAGAATGCCTACTGCAAGTAAAGTTGTGGAGTACCCACTAAGCCATAATTATTCCTTTTGCGAATCAGCGTCCGTAAGGCAACATGCGAACGTATGCGGCTGCTCACTTTCTTCATACTTTTGCTGATTACGATGAACAATTATGTCTAAGCGCTTTGTCATGTGTAGGACCTAAAAACACCCACTCGTTGCGCACTTCACATGCATTGACGGCTGATGTGATTCTAAGCTTCTGCCACGCAATGTTACATTCGTTAAAGAGACTCATCCCACTACATGACGTTCATACATTTTTTTGAAAAAAGTTTCAAGCAACGGTATAGCTCAGTGGTAGAACACTGAGCTGGTAGAACACGCTTGCCATACAGAAGGCCTGAGATTGATTATCACTCGAACCAAATATTTTTACTATTTATTTTATTTGCATCTTTCTTGTTTCATCTTCAAAGGTGCGCTTAGTGAACACAAACGACACAAACAAAAAAGTACAGGACATAAGGCAACGAGCGCAAACTACCAACTGGTCTATTGTCTGAAAAATGTAGCCCCAAGAAAGGGGTGCGGCAAACGAGCATGCGCAGATGCTCATAAGAAGGCAAAAGGGGCAGGGCGATAATGATCAGGGGGGGGGGTACGGAAGAAAGGCAAAGGTGAAAAGGAGGGTAAGGAGGAAACGCGATCCGAAGAAGCAAGATCGAATCAAAATTAGCTTGTATTTTTCGCAAAATCTACCTCAGCCGCTGTGAGGACGATAGAAGGGGCACTAACACAAGCTTCCTCGCCTTCTTCCATAATTTTCAATGTCTCTAAAATTTCTCGGACAGTTTTATCTTCGGAGCGGGCTACTACAGCTGTTCATTCGAAGAAGGCTTTACATGAACATTTCTTGCAATGTGCCGCTAAGTTACTATTTGCTGCTAGCTGCTGGCAAGCGTACCGATGCTCTCTTAGCCTTAGATTAAGGCATCGTCCCGTCTGTCCGACGTACGACCTACCACACAATAACGGTATCTTATACACCACCCTTTTCGTGCACTCTACGAACCTGTCTCTGTACTTAACATCGCAAATTCGCTTTTGGGTCATTTGACCTGTATTGACCTTTTTGCACAGGCCTTTCAGCTTTTGAGAAGCTGAAAAGATTACGTTAATATCGTGTCGCGCAGCGATTTTCCTCATTCTATGTGAAACGTGTACGTATGCAAAACACAGGCCTCTTGGTTTATCTATAGGTACTTTAGCTATACTAGGTCGCGTTTTAGTTTCTCCTATCTGCTTTTCATAATTTGTGTATCATTCCTTTCAGATAGCCACTGCTCGAAGTCGCTTAATTTGGGTTTCCACGCTTTCTTCTACCCTGTGGGGCATGATTTCGCAAGGGCAGCTTCAGGCACGTGGTTGCGATTCCTCTTTTGATTATTTTTGAGCCCCGAATCGAAAGGAAGAGCCCTTTCTCACCCCGCACTTTGTACGACCAACAGTTGTTGATCCCCCATTCGATTCCAAGTCAAGGAAATGAAATCTACCTTCCACTGGGAGTTCAAATGTGAATTCCACCATTTGCTCTCTCAAATGACTTGACACACTACGGAGTAAATGTGTCTTTCTTGGTTCTTTTGGTGCAAATTAATGGTGGTCGACGTATGGAAACACGCGATAATGCAATTTCGCGCAGACTATCCGACATCTCATTGTTACCCACTGCCAAAAACAAATCTCATAAACCGGTGCAACGCAAGAACCGATTGGGACACCCTCTTTTTGGACATATAAAAGCCTTCATGTGCTATCATAGTTGAGTGCAGGTAATAGTTCAAAAGGTCGAGGAAACCCGCGACACTGCACTTGCACAAGTCCTGGACCTGGGAAATCCCGAACAGGTCAATGACGTCCTCTACTGCCCTGATGTTTTCTTTCCTCGGAATATTGTAGAAAAGGTCTTTGACGTCTATTGGAATACAGTTCACCGGTGGGCTGTCTCGTATGTATTCAATCACTTTGAAGGCGTTGGGAACCCAAAGGGGTCGTTGACTGGGAGGAAGAAAGAGCAAACTTGGAGGAAGGCCGCTAGGCAGCGTTGCCATGTACCTTTGTCTTCCAACTATCGTCCTGAAAAGGTTGCCCGTTTTGTGCGTTTTCACTGAGAAAAACGGCTTCAGGGTCATTTCCTTGCTTTCTTTAATTCTTTTCCCCAGAGTTTGCGCTCGTTGCCTTATGTCCTGTACTTTTCGTTTGCGTCATTTGTGGTTCACTAAGCGCACCTTTGAAAATGATCAACACCAACTAGGGACCCCTCCGAAGATGGATTAAATTTATCCCTTCCGATGGTTCTTTCCTTTGGGGCAATTGAATTGGGCCACAGCCACAGGAACGTTTTCGAAGCCGTATGCGATTTTCTACGGGAGACAAAGCGAATTGCTTATTAGGTTATTTAATTTCATTTTATTTTTCATTCATACTGGCTTCAAAAAAAAAAAAGAAATATATATATATATTTCTAATGTTTTTCTAGCCTTGAATATTAGTGTGAGTTTTTCCCTACATATCCTTTTTACAAACATATTTGAAATGTAAAACAATTGTATCTCAAAAATAAGGTGCCGCCCGTTTCATGGCCGATCCCCCACAGTGGGTTGCGCCAGGTTGCGAAGGTCCAACCAACCAACCAACACCAACTAGTCCACCCTATAGCTTTTCTCAATATCTTTCTTGGTTGTTTTCTCACGTACAACGCTGATTTTTCGCTAGCAACCAACGACGCTGACGCCGACACCGAAGCCGGAAATTCTTCGAAAGGAGCTCTTAACGCTATCGCATTAAAATATGCCTCGAGTGCCCCGATTACTATCGCAATAAAGAAATCTAGCGAAGCTTGCAAAAAGCCCCCAAGGATGGGTGACAGCAGAGCTGGTGGATTTGTTGGTGGACAAATCGGCGTACGTGTTCTGGGAGCGAAACAGAAGAGGAAGAGAACGAACATGAAGAACGTATTTGATCAAGTGTCAAAATTTCCTATCAAATTTATCATTTTTCCATTCTGTAACCTCCCCTCTAAAGAATTATAACATTTATAAAACCACTCAAGTCTTGGCCAATCCCCACAGTGGGTGTGAGCCAAAGTTGCAGGTGAACAAGAACAAGAACGTAGCGAAGCGAACGCGTGCCGGTTCGTGAAGAGGATAACTTTTCTACGCCACATGGCAACGTATACTCGTTCTAGTGTACTATACGTGGCTATGCTTTCTCTTTTTATCTTTTTTGTGCATGTTTCTTTCACGTCTTTCTCCCTGTATGTTTCTTTCTCTGCATTTATGTCCATTTTCTATTTTTTCGCAGGTTTTGGGTGTAGCGCCGCGTACGAACTGGTAAGAAACAAGATGACAGGAAAGAGGCGCACTCACAACTGAGCTTTATTTAGCCGTTTTAGGTAGGCCGTTTTATGTTGTTTTATGTGGTTTTACTATGCGGCAGTGTTATCCGTAACACGTAGTGCTTTACATGGCTTTATATTTGCAATCGACGCGAAATAAAGCTCAGTTGCGAGTGCGCCTGTTTCCTGTCATCTTCTAGACCCAAAGCGCTAGACCCAAAACCTGCAATGAAATACCAAGTAGCCTGCATTAACACCTTTGTTCTCTTTCTTCCTTTTCTTCTCTTTTTTCTCTTTCTCTTTCTTTCTATATCTTGTTTCGCCATATCTCGTTCTGTACTAGGTCGCTCAACTCGTGCCTTTTTATCTGTTACTTGCACTTGTTATTTCTTTATCTCTCTGTACTCCTTTTGTCACCCATCAAGTTACTGAATTCCGCACCCGACAAATGGGCGCACGCCTTCTGGTACCGAGGCAGACGATGAAGAAGTGGACAAAGATGCGGCGTGCCGTTTCATGGTGATGATAATTGTATCTCTATGGCACACGACCAACCTCGACCTTAACAGCTCTCCTGTAAATGTTTGCGAGCCGCTTGGATTTTAATTTTGTAGCTGTCGCGCAGGTGAGATTGTTCTTGCACCCTCCGGCACGGCGTGTGCAAGGGTGGTTTCCACACAAATAGAAAAAAATACAGCGCGCGTGGCAACACATCTCCCTTAAAAATATGTATGCCCAAATGGCCACCACACAGTAATGCAACGTTAATTCTACAAATGTGGTGGAAAAATTTGTGACGAAATTTTTAATGGACACTATATTTCTCTAAGGCGATGCGCAACAGTAACATGCTCGAAGCTGTCGTTTCCGCTCAGGAATTCATAGTCAGCTGTAATTACGCAGCGTCGAATAGAGAGCCGTTGAACAATTCACAACATAAAGCTACCCGTCTCGATGCCGCTAAAGCAGTTCATAACGCATATTTATTTGCCTTCAATGTGTAACAAAGTTTAAGACGAAAACTTTTTCATGTGGTATGCAATTGTGTCGTGTTTTCTTTGCATAGACCGTAAAGTAAGCTGCATAATTTATTAAAGTACAATAAATTGTGCTGTACAATTTAATGAGCGTTAAAGTTTGGCGTATGTTTTAAAGACGTGATCTTTATTGAACAAACGTGCTCTTCAGCGTATTTAACTTTAGCTTCCCCAGTTGATGGTATCATATGGCTGAGACCCCTAGCCAGGAATATTGTCTTTGAAAGACCAATTTCCAGTGTTCCCCTGGATTCCGTAGCACAGCCTTGCCAAACACTGCTTTAAAAAGAGAGGCAGGGCTGCCTGCCAACATACGAGGGGCACCCAATAGTAACCAGAATACGGCTGCGCTGGGCGGAGCGAGCGTAGTAGGCAATTCTGCCACTACGAGAATGTCGCGCTGCTCCTTTCGAGCAAATTTAACCTGGTAGCTTCTCCCAAGAAGGCTTTCTGTGGGTACAGAGACAGAGAAATGACTGTTATTTCGGTTGCCGGCCGATTGGGGGGGGGGGGTTCAGCGCAACCTAGCCCTAGAAGACGGCCAGTAGACATTTGGCTCTGGCGGCATCCTCGGCCTGCTGGACGGCCGTAAGTTGGTCAGCAGGGCCGTGCTGAGCAGCATGGACTCCCACTTCCTCCCAGTGTGAGTTTTTGGCGCAATCGGAGTGCCCGTGCGCACGCTCAAAGAATATGATCTAGGTCTATCCTTTCTCGACAAAATTTACCTTTGGATGAATATTGTTCTGAATTAAAACGATTATACTTCACCGGAGATGGATACATATTGGTTTGGAGAAGGCGCCACGCCACCAGCTGCTGCTTATTAAAGGAGTACTGACACGATTTTGAGGCATCGCAAAAGGGACATTACGCGTTTCCTTGGTATGCAGTGTCAACGTTGTCCACACACTGGAGTCGGAGAACACGTATAAAATATTTTAATTGGTTTTAAAGTTTTCGTCGCTGAGCATCTGCGAGCCAGTCCCACTGCAACGGACATTATGCCGTCGAGTCAAGACAGTTCCCCCGAGTTTGCGAGTTCTGCGTCCTGCATGCAGCCTAAATCGTAGAAATCACTGTCGGGGTCACTGTACGACAATTCAGTTATCGTTGTTTATGTGCATCATGAGCAGATGACGGATTTGCAGCTAGTACGTCGCGAGTTTCTATATCCATGTGACGTCACACTGCTATGAAACGTCACTGAGAAGCCACACCCTCTATATCGAAACCGAAAGTGTCTTTTTAAGGTAGTGGTAATTAAAATATATACGATGCATTCCCAGGCACCGCAGTACTGGTTTTAGGTTTCCCGAAACCAGTATATTTATTTAGAGCAACAATACAAAAAGTTTTAAAATTCGTGTGAGTACTCCTTTAAGTGAGTGATGTGCGGAGGGAAAGCGGGCTCTCCCCAGTCTGTTGTGTTTATTAATCTCCCTGTAGCTAACCATGCGGCCTCCTCCCATTCTCAGTCGCGGAGCCCCGATGGCTCGGCTTGTGAGTTCTCGAGACGCGGTGTTCGCTGCCTCAGTAAAACTTTTATTGGGCCTAGTCGGTACATAGCATTTAGGAACAGAACTTCAGCGCTGCCTCGTTGCCAGGGAAGAAGGAGTGCGCAGGTGCCCGGATGATATGGACAACCCGCTGACAACGAAAGTTAGCCAGGATTCGTAGCGCTTCCGTCGAGATGCGCCCCTTTGCGTAATTGAGAGTCGCGGTTTGCGAATCCCTAACTGTTATAGTGGGCAGTGTGGAAGCCATTGCGAGAGTAATGGCCGATTCCTCAACGACCTCGGCTCTGTTAGATTTAATGCATTCACTGACCTTAGGATCACCCTTCGAGTTGACTGCAACCATAGACGTATTCTGATTAGTTGTGTACTCAGCCGCATCGACGCACACCACGTCCTTAAAGCGTTCAAATCTCCTGTGTATAGCGCTGGTCCTTTCTTCCCGCCGTTCCTTGTGGTGTTTGGGATGCATTTTTTATGGTAGCGGTGGTATATTACGCTGCTTCCTAATGCCGTAGGGAATTTCCACATTTGTGCCGTATTGTGACGTGTAGGTAGTCGGAGCTTTGTACATATGCTTCTGCCAGTAAGACGTTGCGTGAGTCTTTCGTACCGCGCTATCGTACTTATTTATTTATTTATTTATTTATTTATCTATTTATTCTTTTATTTATCTTCATACTCTCAGGTCCCAAGGGAATCGTAGAGAGGAGTGGTTTTAAAAAAAATTTATTAATTGCGACTTTGAAGGCGGTAAGGGCTTCTATAAGTTCTTCGAGCGTGTTGTGGACACCTAAGGATAACAGTCTGTCATTCGATGTGTTTATAGGCAATCCTTTGGCTTGTTTCAATGACCGTCAAATGACACCTTCGATTTTCGCCTTCTCTGGTACTTGGAGTTTTAGGTAGGGAGCTACATATACTATACGGCTAATGATAAGACCCTGATCCAGCCGTACCAGGACGTTCTCCTTCATCCCATAATGTCGCTTACCTATTCTCCTAATTAGCCTCATTTGTTCTGCGCTGTTGTCTAATATTATGACTGTTTCCCCGTTATGACCCTTCGCTGATACGTGGAGTGAAAGGACTCTTATGCTGTCCACAATGGGTATTTTGTGACCATCTAAAAAAAGATTTATGTTTGGTTTTTCCATTCTACCTTTAAGACCCCTGCTTTTCGGGCGGTAGAGAAGTAATCCTGATTTGCGGTGAGCATCTCAGGCCTTTTTCTATCACATATTTCTCGATCGTATGTATTGCTGTTGGGAGAGTTCTTTTTACGTGTCCATTACTTCCTCTCCTTACACACAGGGTTATATTAGCGGCGTAAACGCTGTCTTGTAAACCATCTATATTTCCTCATTGTTCTGGCAGGTCGATCATACCTACACTGAATAACAAGAGAGATAAAAAAGATGTTTGTGACGTGACCCTACTCCCTAGTTAGATTTCCTTGGATATCACATCACCAATTGTGGTTTTTGCGGTACGATCACAGAGAAAGTCTTTAATATAGTTATAGGTTCACGGCCCTACTCCTAGGCCTTGCAAGTTTTTTACGATAGCCCTGTCGGCGATGTTATCAAAAGCCTTTTTAAGATCAAGGCGAAGGATAACATTGTTTTCCAATGTTTGATGTTTCATATTCATTATGTTGTGTTTCAATTGTAACACATTATCTTCTGCAGAGAGTGTTGGTGTAGAATCAGTCATGGCGTGCGGGAAAAGGCCATTAACGTCTGTATATTTAGTTAGACGTGTGAGGATAACGTTCTGCATGAGCTTGAGAGTACATGATGCTAACGAGATAGGCTTGATATTTTCAAGTGAAGATTCTTTCCCGGCTATGGGATCATTACAACGGGGGCGGTACTCCCATTGGCGGGGAAGATTACCCCGTTCCCAGCAGGTGTTAATATACTTGGTGAGCGCCGAGATGAATTTATCATCGCGATTTCTCAGGACCTTGTTGGTGATTTGATCGACACCTGCCGCTCATTTAGTGTTGAGCGTGATTAGCTCCGCTAGTACTGCAGGCTCGGCCGGGAGCGGTTAAGATTAGGGTTCGCCTTTCGAATATACTGATGCTGTGGTTGTTTGGTTGCACTTCCAACGTATCATGTTTTCAGATCTTGTAAAAGTTCTTCCTCCGTATCTGTGTATCTGTGAATTATATTTTTCAGACAGTGTTGCTGCGTCATTTTACAGTGTTCTGGTTTAAAGGGAAATGCAGAGGATGCCAGAATTAAAGTATCCTTATGTCTATCGCCATTGCGTTGCATGTGGCCTCCGAATTCCAACGGCTTAATCTGGTGGCATATTCCTGGATTTCGTTATTGAGCAGGGTAATTTCCCGACTTTAGTTAGGATTAAGGTTTTGCTATTGCCATCGTTTCTGCATGCTGCGTTTTTTTCTTCCACATATGTAGGACTTTGCAATTCATTTCCTCTTCTACCGCTTTTGCCGGAATAGTTTTGGTGGATCGTTTCACACTTTGGCGTAGGGTTTGTGTACTAAGATATATGTGATTTAGGACTTCATCAGCCTCCTCCTCCTTCCAGATTTCGCTATTCAACAATCGCTATTTTTCTGCCGTTTTTGTCTAGGTGGGCATGTGTGCACTGTTGTTGCTATGCTGAAATGGTCGCTACCAAGGTTTTCTAGTGCGTTTATCCACTGCTGATCGGTTGCGTTCTTTGGAAAAGTTAAGTCGGATGTAGTATCATTGCTAACACTGTTGTTGTTTTCTAACCAGTCAATGCACCAACTACCCCGACAACATGCGTTATTGAACACTGTTGTCCATCCTAGTGGGTGCCCGGGGATCTGTTACGAGGCTGAGGCCCTGGTGTTGAGCGTCTAACCATTAATGACGACCTTTGATGTTATTTAAATGGTATCACCATGCCGCGTGTGGTGCAGCAAAATCCCCTACAATTATTATGGCCTGTCTTTCCGCTACATTTAAAGACTTACGAAAAATCCGTCCCAATCTGATCTTATGTCGGGGGCTACAGTATGTTTTTAACATAAAAAGGCTTTCTGCTCCCTTGCGCGTGGGGATGGTTTCAATCAGGATGTGGTTTACGCCGGAAACCGAGTGTTGTGTTCTATGACCGTAAGGTTTCTTATCTGCACGAGTTCTAATAGAGGCCTTCTCGTCAGAAGCACCGTATTATATATATCCCGATAATTTAGCCAGTCCCCCCATTTCTTGCAGGCTGATGGTGTCGGGTGCCTGCTTGCTACTTATGAATGGCTGTAAGTTTCCCCCGTTGCCGGCGATAACCGCACCGGTTCCATTGCTAGATGACGTATGTATTGCGTGGAGCCATGTTTAATGGTAGGAGTCTCCCCAGTGACTTTATTGGTTTTTGTCAATACGGGTCGTTTATACGGTTTTGCTGTCACCTTTACCCGACCAACTACCGCAGGTCTCGATGTTTTTATGCCTATTCTACTACTGTGAGTTGGGTTTCTGTGTCCTCTATTCTTTGCAGAAATTCCACGAACTGTACTTGCAAACCGGCAAATTGTTGTTGCAGCGTCTTAATTACCACCACAATCATTACTTCTATATGCTTGTTTAAGAGCGTCGAGACGCTGCTTTCGGCGTCTGGCGCTTCTGTTTTTCTTTTGTATGGCAGTGTCGCTGCCGGTTGTGCTACAACTAGTGTTGGTTCACAGCTGGGCGTCTGTGCCCTACTGGCGGCAGGGGTCTCATTCGGTTCGCGTGTCCCACTTTGCTGAAGATGGGCATTATTTTTCTTAACTGTTGTGTTTCCTCACTCTGCTTGGCGTTTTCGCGAGTAATTTGCGCCAGTACTTTCTTATTTCAACTATTTCGCGCTCTAGGGCGGACACTTCGTGTGCTTTAGGTGTTATGTTAGACGGAGTAGCAGCGCAGGAGTTCCTCTCATCCCAACTCACGTGCCCTGTGGTGCCGTCATCCCCTCCACACACCAGAATTGTGCGAGTGGGCGATTTTTCGAGCCACAGCATTACTTTCAGCACGTCGTCTCGGCGGCGACCTAGGTGAACCTAAAGAGCTAGGCCTACGACGTCATTCTCCTGCCATCTTGGCGGGAACGATGCCGAACTCGGGTGCGATCGGGCCACCTCCTAGCCGAGAGACGCGAAGATGGACGTTGCGAAGTGGAAGGGGAGGCGATTTTCTCGGACGAATACGACGACAAGGGCTAGATTGCGGTTCACAAACGCCGTAGTAGAGCCTGGAGACGCTAAGTTCGGGACGAACGAGCCCAGAACAACGGAGACTCGCCAGTTTGAATGGCGTGAAGTCTTCATCAATGAACGGAACCGAGGCAACCTCAGCTACCAGGAGATGACTACAAGATCATGATCAGCCCCAGAGGCGGGCTAGACATGGCGCAACAGCAAATTGCGAACATAAAGGGCGTAGTTCTGCGAGCAGCGCACTGACGCCAGAATATGCTGGAGAAGAAAGCGCAGGGTGTCGTGTATAGGATCTCGTGTTCAGACTGCCCCACCGTCGGGGAAACAAAGAACTTCCGCGAAAGGATGCGGCAGCGTAAGTACGATCTGCGTCAGCTGAACAGCGAAAGGAGTGCAGTAGCGGAACACTGCGAAAAATGTGACCACCGCATTTGTCCTGACGATGCGGTGATCCTGGAACAGGAAAGCTGTTGGCGCCGGCGGCTTCTCCTCGAGTCGTGGCATATACAGAATACAGCGGAAAACATCAACCGCACCACGGGAACCTTGCCCCCCTCTATTGTCAAGGCTTGCGGCAACTGTCGGCAAGAAAGCGCATATAAGCGCCGTGCACCTCGGGCCATCTCACCCCTGAAGAAGAAGCCGGTCAGGCTTCGAAACGTCGGGTTTTTTAAAATAAACCTTCTGGTTGGAGTTTCCCCTTTTGCCTTTAGTCTTTCACCCAACCAGGCAGACTTCTGCCGAATGTTTACCTTTAATTCATTACGTCGAGATTTTGGCCAAGAGACCATGCAGCTTGCCAAGCGATTCACCAGGATCGTCGAAAGGATAGCGGTATTCAAGTCCCACTTGGATTTCAACCGTACGTGCAAAGAGAACGGCGTCATCCCGCACAGCCTACGTCTGAAACGCCCAGTTTCTTCATCCGAAAGCATCCTGATCATCAGGAAAACTGAACAACGTCTGCTCACCGCACGCATACGTGAGTGCAACGCGACCATCAAGAAGAAAGAATTGGACCTTTTCTTCGCCCGACGCCAGCTGGAACACCGCATCCCCGATATAATGCCATCTCTGGAGGATTTTGCGAAGAAATCAGCTGCCACCGAGGCCAAGAAACACAAGGTAGCCCAAGACAAGAAGTTGGGCAGCATACTTTGGGACCGGGAATCGGCGACTATTCCCCCAAGCACCTTCGTGACAAACCTCTCATCCCGACATCTCTCAACCCCGGAGTTAGCCGCACTAGCCAAGGGACATGGTTTCAACATCTCGGCCATTCCCCCTATCTCGAAGATAGTCGCTGCAGTCGAGGACGGGATTCAACACCTTGAAGCCGGCGCCCGTCAAGAGACCCGTCTCAAGGTAATAGGAGTTCTTTCCAAGATACCGGCTCGGCTAAGCAGGA
This sequence comes from Rhipicephalus sanguineus, assembly GCF_013339695.2. Classification (NCBI taxonomy): domain Eukaryota; kingdom Metazoa; phylum Arthropoda; class Arachnida; order Ixodida; family Ixodidae; genus Rhipicephalus; species Rhipicephalus sanguineus. Next base: position 116,516,257 of record NC_051186.1, on the reverse strand, counting down.
ACCTTCCTGACGAAGAGAGGAAGGCTCTCATAGATTTGAAGAAGGACAAGACCATCGTAGTCCTACCGGCCGACAAAGGTAACAGCACGGTCGTCATGGATCGCGCCGACTATGAGAAGAGGGCAGGAGAACTTCTGAACGGGGAGGCTTACTCCAAGATCAAGAAAGATCCGACTCCTCAAACCCAAACCAATCTGAACAGACTTTTATCGCAGATCTTCACCAATCATCCCGATTTCAAAAACCTCTACCTGAAGTTGATTTGCAGAAACGGATCCGCCCCGAGTTTCTACGGCCTCCTAAAGGTCCATAAATCGGGAATTCCTCTCCGACCCATCGTCGACTTCACCCGCTCCCCCTTACGGGCTCTGTCATCCTATCTGGACAGGGTAATCGTGCCCCTGACCGGGAAGACGGACACATACATTTGCCACTCGGGGCATTTCGTAGAACTGGCGTCCAACGTTGTGCTTGAGGAAACCGATCGCATGGTGTCTTTCGACGTGGTTTCCCTTTTCACCAGCGTGCCCGTGCCCCTCGCACTGACTGTGACGCGCCGGGCCCTCGAAGACGACCCCACCCTGATCGACCGAACTCCACTTTCGGTAGACCAGATATGCCAGCTCTTGGAATTTTGCCTCTCAAGCACTTATTTCTCTTTCAACAACGTGTTTTACAGACAGACCAGTGGGACAGCCATGAGGGACTCGATATCGGCAGCAGTGGCAGCTCTCGTAATGGAGGATATCGAAAAGCGAGCGCTTGCCGTTTGTGACCCCAAGCCCAAGTTGTTTGTTCGCTACGTAGATGATTGCTTCTGTGTGGTGAAATTCGGTGAGGCCAGCAACCTGCTCGCCCGTTTGAACTCCGTGGATCTCCACGTTCAGTTCACAGCGGAAATGGAGATCCATTCAACCCTCCCGTTCCTGGATGTGTTGGTGAGAAGACAACGTCAGAGCCTCTCTTTCTCTGTCTTCAGGAAGCCAACACACACAGGACGCTACCTCCACTTCAGCTCAAATCACCCCACCTGCCACAAGTTCTCCGTTGTACGAAGCCTCGTGAAAAGGGCCGAAAGAATCTGCTCGTCTCCACGACGGCAGAAGGAAGAAAAAGGAAAAATAATCCGGGATCTCGGCGACAACGGCTACACAAAGGCGTTCATTCGCAAGGCCCTGCGCAGGAATAAGGGCGGTGGGGGTAGAGAGCCAGCGGCGCCGCCTCAGCGACGTCGTGTGCCGATTCCCTACATCGCGGGAACCAGCGAAACATTAGTGCGCATTCTGAGAAAGGCGGGGGTCGGCGTGGCACACAAGCCAACCACCACCATCGGCCGTTTTTTCCCCCTTCCCAAAGACCGCGCGCCTGTGGAGAAAGCGCAGGGTGTCGTGTATAGGATGTCGTGTTCAGACTGCCCCGCCGCGTACGTCGGGGAAACAAAGAACTTCCGCGAAAGTATGCGGCAGCGTAAGAACGATCTGCGTCAGCTGAACAGCGAAAGGAGTGCAGTAGCGGAACACTGCGAAAAATGTGACCACCGCATTAGTCCTGACGATGCGGTGATCCTGGAATAGGAAAGCTGTTGGCGCCGGCGGCTTCTCCTCGAGTCGTGGCATATACAGAATACAGCGGAAAACATAAACCGCACCACGGGAACCTTGCCCCCCTCTATTGTCAAGGCTTGCGGCAACTGTCGGCAAGAAAGCGCATATAAGCGCCGTGCACCTCGGGCCATCTCACCCCTGAAGAAGAAGCCGGTCAGGCTTCGAAACGTCGGGTTTTTAAAATAACCTCTGGTTGGAGTTTCCCCTTTTGCCTTTAGAAAAAATGCTAGTTTGGAGCAGCCTATTGCTGTATTCGCAGCAGATGCAAAAATATTCCAAACGACTCCTGCAGTTTTAAGCATCCTGTAAGCATCTAGCAAAAATAATATTTAAAATTAAACTTATTGCACATACACTTACCACTGAACATTTCCAGAAACAATATTTAAGCAGATGGATGGTCATTGAACACTATGTAAAGCAGCAACACATGTTTAAACGCCAGTAGCTTTGGCAGAAATATTATAAAGGCGATAAAGGTGAGCACCAAATTATCAATGTAGCCGCGATCACATGTAACTATCGCCAAAACAGCGATTCATAATCGGTACGAGATTAAAACAATATGTTATTTTCCTCTTTCTCTAAAATATCTGGCATTGAAATTTTAAAAAAAGAAACAGCTATTTCAGCTATAGGGTTAAAATGCCAGTTCTTTTCGTATAAATGAGTAATAATAACAATAACATCTGGGGTTTAATGACCAAAAACCACAATATGATTATGAGATACGCCGTAGTGGAGGGCTCCGGAAATTTCGACCACCTGGGGTTCTTGAACGTACACATAATCTAAGTACAAGGGCCTCAAACATTTTCGCCTCCATCGAAAATGCAGCCGCCTCGGCCTGGATTCGATCCCGTGAACTTCGGGTCAGCAGTTGAGCGCCATAACCACTAGAACACCGTGGCGGGGCACGCATAAATGAGGTCAAAGCTGATAAATTGGTGAATGTAATCAGTCGAACATCAATGTCCTCAAAGCGGAAGTTAGTAATTAATATGGCATCGAACTAATGTCACACGCAGTTCACCAAAATAGTCTCCTTGTCAGGTACAAATAAACAGTTAGTTAAGATATACATAGTGCCATCACTTGTGGAATTGTCAATATGCTAGTATGCAGCTAGCATGCAAGCGGCATGCTAGCACATTAAGATGATAGTATACAGCTTTTTATTGTTTTGTGTAGGCTCGTTGGACAGTCACATGGCAAAGGTCGATTATTCTGTCCCGTTTTGCAGAACTCTCCGCTTGTATGATAGCTTGTTTCTGTGTTTTGAGTTGGTACACGATCATAGTACTCAATGGCATTCTCACCACATGGTTTGTATTGTAAGATTATTTCGCATTCTCCTTAACAAACATTTTACGTTGTGGCAGAAAATGAGGCTTCTCAAATTTCACTTTTTTGTGTTACCAGAGAAGTGCACCTCGAATCAAGAGCTTCGTTTTTTTTCTGCAGCGCAGAATTGTGGACAATTCCGGCCTTCAGTCTGTTCTCAAAGTTTTCATACACTCATATGCAAAATAAACATGTTAAATGTGTCAACATCTTCTATGCCCACTCAATGAGAACTGTTCATCAACCTGTCCCTCTGTCACCTAAAACGATGATCGTCGTGAAGAAAAAAGTCCCAGTTTCGCCGCAAGGGTGACGCATTGAATGCAATAGCAACTTGTGGGAATGTCACATGAAGAATGGCAAGCAGCTGGGAACATGCAGCGCGCTGATCAAGCACAAACGACGCACGAAAAGAACACACACTGAACGAGCGCAGGCTAACAACTGCCACAGCTCGACACCTGCAGCGCGCTGCTTAAACACAAAGAAGGACGCGCGGAAAGAACGCCCAGGTATACACAGGACGAGCGCGTACTAACAACTGCCACAGTTGATACTTTGTTTTTGAGCAGGGACCTGCACGTATTGACTATACCCAACCTACTAGCCCCTTCTCTGGCTCGTCTAGCTAGCAGCTCACTCACTTCTTTCGCAAACGCCACCTCTGTGCGGCCTATAACTTCAACGCAAACTTTGCGGTGAAAATAGAAAACGTACAAACCTCCCCTCTCAGGAGAAAAGCGCGCCGGCGACGACGCCCTGTAGGGAAAAGTAAAGGTCGGACGCGCGAGACGTTACTAGAAACGTTGGACGCGCGCATCCCAGCTCTTGCGAAACACGAATGGAGCGACGACATCTAAAGTGCGCCCTTCGAGCCATCTTTCAGTTGGTAGTGAACATGCTGAAACAAATCCAAGCTTTGCGTACCCCCCAGCGGCATAATGTTTCATACTACAAAACTACTAAAGCAATCTACAAAACTAGATTGCTTTAGCTAGCGCTCTGTCTACAGGTTTTTTACGCATTTTCAAATTCGCTCCTCGCGCAGCAGCTGTATCGTGCCGCAGTAATGCCGCAGTAATGCCGCAGTAATGCCAACAATATCCTGCGTGGGTAGTGGGGTACGGTGCAAAAACACAAGCAGAAGACCAGTAGGTCTCTAGAATTCAGGCGACGTTGCGGTTATACAGGTTGTATTTGACATTTTTAGCAAAGCGTCTTCACGCACCACTCCGCACAGTTGTACCATGCCATACCAGTGCAGGAAACGACTTACATTTCACGTTTTTTTTAATGAGCCTGCCTTGCCAAAACTCGTTCAAATCGGTCGCAAAACGACGGCAAAGTGAAGTAGACGCACCGTCAAGCTCCTCTTGATCGGCTTTACAGCGGATCGAGAGATGCGTTGCGGCAGACGCGCCTGGGGTCGGTGCAGCTAGATGATATGTTAGTAATAGTAATAATAATAATATCTGGGGTTTAACGTCCCAAAACACGTTAATATGATACGTTAAGTGTTTCTCACTCAGTGCAGTAGGTTTACTTCCATAAATAGATGATGAGCACTTATGAGAGAAAAGCACGCGTGTTTGTTTTCAAGGGTTGAAAAAACAATATTTGATAATGCCAAATCTGGCACAGAATTGCAGAGTAATGTATAGCCTGGTGGTTAAACTTGTCCAGCGTCCACACAGTGTTATGGTAACGCAAAATTTCTGCAGTAAGTTGTACGTGCGACAGAATTTAATGAAGAATAACTTCGTATCATTTTGTTTATATCTCGGTGAACAACGCCGTGAATCTCAAGAGCGAAATCCATCCGAAGCAAATCCAAAGCCTGCATTGTCGAATATTCCCATGGTGGTTGAACCGCCGCTCAAAGAACCCCCCTGTAGACATTAGAGCCAGATTTCCCTCTAGCTATTGTGAAACTATATGGCGAGCCGTAACTGGTGTACATAAAAATCTCGCCTTTGGTATGCTGAAGGGCATATTGCATGTGGCAGATTTGTCTAACGTAGTGCGGTGTGGAGCAAGGGATGGCCGGTTGGAATCCCCGGTCGTGCTTAAAATTTTTCTCGCCTCATATATATATATATTGTAACGTGCGCAGGAGAAGTTGATTGGGCATTTAGTGAGCACCCAGGCAGAAAAGATCGTGGTGAGCACTGGAGCAGCGTCGTCGTTTTCTTCTCCCGCTTCTCTCGATTCCCTCTGGCAGTGACATTGGCAGTGGCACCATTGAGTACAAAACTTTACAGCAGAAGCAATTTAGGTACACAAATTACAGATTACGCTCTCTTTCGATTTGACAGCCCTACATACCAAATAAAAGTAATGGCCACTAGCTGTCAGTTGCGGAAAAAAAGAGTGTTTTGGAGAAATGAAGAGTGTGTATATGTGTATGTAGTAAACACTTTTTATACTTCTGTGTACGTATTTTACAACTCACTTGTCGGACGGAATATTAATTGGATATTCTTTTTTTACAGGAACGTGTATCATGGGAAGATGCGTATTACAAAACACCGGTAGACACAACTTTCGACAACGATTATAGTTACTTCAAAATAGGTTTAAACGAAATGCATCACCCAAGCGTAGGTGAAATAAAAACAAATTATTACGGTTTATATAACATGGAGCACAACGCCAATAAATATGTGGGTTTCTTTTTAAACTCTCCGTGTATGCCTCAATCCTGCAATTTAATAGCCCGCATGAAATAATAGCCCGCATGAAATGTAAACTGACATGAACTTGTTATTACATAACGCCTTACAATACATCCGGTCTCTGCACTCCATACAAACATTGCTCATTGCAGGCGCACTGGCACGGCTACTGCTGACTAATCAAGATGTGAATCGTCCTAACAACTTCCACTGCCATGTGAGGCTGAGGTTGACTGGCTGCTTAGTGGATGCTCGCGCGCTTTATTTTGAGATTGAGCTCCTCAGATTGAGTTTCCCGAGCCGAGGTTCTTTATAAAGTTGAAGTGACTGGGTCGTGGCCAGCGTGCCTTATTTCGATTACTCGTTGATCGCACAATGCACATTTCACTAAGTTCGCCAGCCATAACGGTGGAAAAGCTAGAAGTTGCACACATTGCGAAAAAGCCGGTGTCTGTCTCATGGAAACTTCCTCTATGTTCCTATTGGCTGCGTCGTCACGTTACGTACGCGCATTGGCGTAGCACAGAGGACGAAAGGGATCAGGTACTACCATGCTGGCGCATCCGGGTGTGTGTGAATGTAGAGGGCATCGCAGCTACTCCGTGACATCTTCCCTTTCGCTTTCGGAAGCCTGTGTTACCAACCCAATTCTTGTTGCTGACAGATAGCGCCTGCACTCTTAACATCGATTCAGTGGGCGGTAGAGAGAAAATTACGTATAGAAAAGAAATTGATTCTGATGAACGAAATATAGACATCTAGTACGCAGTGTGAAAATCGGATCCATCAGACACAATAAAGGAGGAGGAGGAGTTGGACTGATTGCTCTTGAGCCAAGTGTTACGGGGCAGTTGCGCTTAATGCAGTTGTGCGCTTAATGTCTGTCTGCAGTCGCGTCGACCATTCTGTGACGAATAAGGGGTAGATTTGTCACAACGCAAAATGACAGTCAGGTCACAATACAGACGTCGATTTAATCGACTAAAATACACGCTACATGCGCTGATGTGCATCATGGTAGCATTGTTCTCTTGCCTATTCTATCTGGGTCGATCAGCGCCAGATTATAGCTTGCTGAGTCACCGTAGTAAACATATAATATCTACTACACAGTTATAAGCGCGGTCAGCCAAAGGTAAAAGCACGGCTGACGTTATACAAGCACCATGAGCAACACTGATGTTACACATTCATGACCGAAATTGCTTGTGCAACACGTTTTACGATTTTGATCACATGGTTGGTTGCCGCATTTCTTTGCCTACTTATTTGATTTATACACTGAAATGGCCAACTGCATAAACAGTATGTCATGCCCTTGATCCTTCTACGTAAAGTGCATTCTCGTAAAATTGTACATTTTTAAGTGGTTCGGGAATGCTATTAACCGGATATCTTAACATCCCATCATGACTTCCGCATAGCCGCATATCACAACGCGGGGTATGCGGGTATTTTCCTCACTCAAGTTATAGCCATAGAGTACTCACTATGCATCGCGACGTACATGATAGGCATGTCAAGTTATTCACGTCCAGACCTATTATCTATGTTGGTCATGAGCTCACGTCATTCTACGCCTACTTGGTAAACACCGATCCTAGTAAAAAACGCCCAGCCTGCGCAGAAAGCGCAGCACAGTCACAGCGAAAGCTGGAAGAGCGGCATTTCTAGAGCCCGTTATAAACTCTCTTGTGGCTATTAATACAAATTCACTGGCAACTTACCCACTACGGCACAACTTATAATTTTTGTGAAGTTGGGATGCACCCACCACGACATTATTCGTCATTCTGCGTGGAAGCGCGGTACCATCTCTAAGACATTATGTGCACTTTGTTGATGCGACGGTTGATGACGATGAAGAATTATGGCTGATCCCTTTGTAATGGGTTGGAATCTCTAAATGACCGATTAGTTATGTAATTCGCATTGTGTGAGGCCTGGTCATTATTTATTTCTCTCACCCCACTTAATAACATACGTTAACGTGAGAGAGAGAGAGAGAGAATTACCTTTCTCGAGAGCTTGAGGAAATGGATCATGGGTGCCTTATGGGCTTCCTTGGCAACCAATATAAGTGCACTTGCGCGGAACCCACTATGCTATAAATCATGATGTATTTTCTGAAGTGGGGAAGCAGCCACTATGCAATTTTTCGTTCTGCGGAGAACCGCGGTGCCTGCGAAATACCTGTAAGACATTATATACACTTCGATGACGCTGTGGCTGAGGACGATGAAGAATTATGGCGAATCTCTTTGTAATAGTTTGAAAGCATTCAACTCACTCGTTGCGCAATTCGCATTGTGTGACGCCTGTTTGTTATCTTATGCTTCTACCACATCACGTACATATGTTAATGTGGTTCCTTCCCGCCATGAAGCATCTATAGAGTCTTTTGCAAAGCATTTGCAAGCGCCGGCATGGCTTTCAGGTAGAATACCGGACTCCCACGCAGATGACCCAGATTCGACTGCGTTCCCTCTTAAAAGTTTTTTCTAATTTCGTTTTTTTCTATTTCGCGCGATAGTAGCTACGGACACCGGTGGCGGCGGCGGACAAGTACGGCGCCAAAAACGGCCTTTGTTGTGATCTCTTAACAGCTTTCACTGTAAAACAGCTCGATGCAACGAATACTAGAAAGACCAAGCAGGACCAGGGCTGACTACCGACAGGTGCACCAAGAGCTACAGCAAGAGTGTGACTGCACACCGAACCTCCACACCCATTGTTCGCCGCTACCCAGATAACTGCCCCCGTGAAATAAATGAATCCTTTGTCATCTATGTTGCCGGTCATTCATGTAATAGCTCTCCATGAATTGTATCGAAAGAGCGGTTAAGTATGTATACATCCGCGTCACGTCGTCTGCTCGTCGTCTACATGGCGTATCTTTGGCGTCAGCTTTGGGTACTTGCTCTCCGCCGTTGACATAGGTTTGATGACATAGTTGACATATGTTTTAACGCCTGAAAATGTAAATAAATAGATAAGGCTAATAACACCCACCTCCCCCCATCTACACGTAGTGTAGCTATTTTAACATTACGTTAATTGCAGCATTCGCGAGACGTGTATCATTATATATTCCAACTAAAATCACTAAGGCTCAGTTATGGTACTACCGAAAGGAGCTTGAAACCGACGACTTGACAACTGAATATTCAGTTCCCGTTACAGTTTGTGATGCCTCAATGTGTAACGCACTGCGCGTGCCCTAAGCTGGGAAATACTGAATAGACAAACATGCTTTCAAACGTAAACTCTCGCTGTAATATTTATTGCGTAAGAGGTAAAGAAAATGTTATGGCAAAGATTTTTCAACTTTTAGAACTCACTGCTATTGAAATTGTTAATCGTCCGTACTGTCTTCCTAGTCAAAGGTGTGTCCTCCCTTAAAGTGAGTACGAGTGATTGTGGGTTCTCTACTACATCGACAATGATGTGGCCCATTTGCTTCATCTCCTCTTCTTCCTCAACCACATGTTTAACATAGTTCTTCAACTTCTGCGGACTAACTAGTGATATGGCCTCTGCAACATGTGTTTTCAGCTCTTCCATTTTAAATGCCCGTATCGCAGAGGCCAGAAAACGCTTCTTGTCCATCCACACCAGCTCTGTGGGATTGAGCTGGCACTCATACGTCGTTAGCCTTAAAACGAGGTGTCCGGCTGCAACAGCAATACGGTCAATACGATATGGGTTGAGATCTACTATCACAGTCTGAATAAGCTTCATCATCTCTGCAGTGTTGAGGGTGTAAGCGAAAGCAGAGTTTCATCCTCGTTGAAGTGAGAGGAACGCTTTTGCACCGTGGAGGCTTTCATTCCTCTAAGTGATCATGCAGCACTTGTTGCAGCACGCTCAAGTCAAAATAGTTGAGTGTGTTTCTCCGTTCGCGTCCTCTGCCGCCACGCAAGAACTTCTTCGGGGACGCCACCTCACCGTTTCTTCGATGTTCAGAAATACATTTTTTGACGGTGTGTAAGCAGGCGTTTCTGAGGAACGTGGTTCTTTTACAGCGAAAGCTGTTACGAGATCACAACAAGGGCCGTTTTTGGCGCCGTAGTTGTCCGCCGACACCGCCGGTGTTCGTAACCACTATCGCTCGAAATAGGAAAAAAAAAAGAAACGAGAAAACTTCCAGGATGCAAGGAGGTTCGAACCTGGGCCCTCTGCGTGGGACCCCAGTATACTACCTCAGAGCCATGCCGGTGCTTGAAACTGCTTTTAAAAAAGACCCTATACATGCTTCTTGTCGGGAAGGAACCACGGTAGCGTGGTAGAAGAGTAAAATAACAACCAAGTGTCACACAACGCGAATTCTGTAATGAGGCGTCACACAATGCGAATTGCGCAGTGAGTGAGTTGTTGAATGCTTCCAACCCATTACAAAGGGCTCTGCCTTAATTCTTCATCGTCATTACCCACAGCATCTACAAAGTGCACATAATACCTTAAAGGTGTTTAGCAGGTACCACGGTTCTGCGCAGAATGAAGAAAAATTGCGCAGTGGCTCCTTCCTTAGTTCACAAAAATTATGAATTATAGCGTAGTGGGTTCCACGCGAGTGCACTTCTATTGGTTGCCAGGGAAGCCTATAAGGCTTCCATGATCCATTTCCTCAGGGTCTCAAAAAATTGAATTCCCTCTCTCTATCTCTTTCTCATGTCAGCGTATGTTATAAAGAGTGGTGGGAGAGTAAAATAACGACCGGGCGTCACACAATGTGAATTACGTAAGTAGTGGCTCATTTAAAGCTTCCAACCCATTACAAAAGGCTCAGTCATAATTCTTCATCGTCATCAGCCATCGCATCAAGAAACTGCACATAATGCCTTACAGATGGTACCTCGCTTCTCCGCAGAATGACGAGTAATATCGTGGTGAGTGCTTCCCAACTTCACAAAAAATATGCTTTGTGGCGTAGTGAGTACGTTGCTAGTGTAGTTGTATTAGTAGCCACAAGAGAGTTTATAACGGGCTCTAGAAATGACACTCATCGAGCTTTCACTGTGACTGTGCTGCGCTTTTAGCGCAGGCCTGGTGCTTTTATGACAGAATTCATACTTGCGTTTTCACCAACTTCTTTTTTCACGGAACCAAACAAATACTGCACCACAAAGCTTGCTTCTTTTGAAAAATAGTTGACATTTGTCGTGTAGCGCTCTGCGAATTCATTTTGACGAACCTTCAGCGGCCATTGCGCACTGGTCTTGAGCGAAAGAGCTAATTGTCGGCGCAGCAGACAATTTTAGGCATTCGGAGCGTCTCTCACCGTGGACGCATCACCAGTGCTAATGTGGTAAAGCCATCTGCTATGTTTACATCAATCCAATTTTACGGTACGGCACCACATTGTTAGTACCAACAGCATGTAAATAAAAGAGTGACCCCAAGAAGAGCAACCAAATATACCTGATGCCTTGCCCTCAGCGTTAGTTGAGACTAAGCGATGACAGGCTATACCAGGCCCGGAAACTCGGCACCAGTTTCGGTTTGAAGAAACATGCACGCTCGTAGCGGTTGCCGGGTATCCTAAGATCTGGTTGAATGAAGTGAGGTTGATGTGGATATTTGCATTTATTCTCTTTCACGAGTTGTTACAAATAAAGAAATTTGATTGAACTGTAGAGAACTCTTCTTTTGTTTACTAGACTTTTTATTTCTTATTTTGTGGATTTTAATTCGATTAAAGCACGAGAACTGGTTGACTTATGCTCGTAGCGCTTGCCTCCGCTCACCATTGGCACTCGCTCAGCAATATCACAAGTTGGATAGCGCTCGGTCATCTCGCTCCGCTGACGTACCAAGCATGTACCAAGTATGCATACGGGAAAGAAGGCATTTGATGGGGCATGCAACGAACGGAAGCCGCGGGGAGCCAGGTGGAGGAGGCCAGCCGAGTATTAGACGAAGGTGGCTAAATCAGGGCATCACATACTTTGCGCGGTTCTGTGGCATGTTAATCCAGAGATTTCCAGTTCCGCGAAAGTTTTTAAGGTTTTTTAGTGACAACGGGTGAGCACAAATATTTGGGTCCATTATTACAGAACGTATTCACTTTGCATGAGTACATCAGTAAATCCATAAATCCAGTTGTTTCCAAGCCTGACTGGACTGACATAGGCGCTGTGTCTCTAGACCGATTCGTCATGACGACAGCCCGCCTATTGCCGGCAAAATACGCTTAATGAAAGGTGTAGTGAATGACGGAAATTTGTAAAGGGAATTTATATGTTTCTGAACGCTTGGTGGAATTTTGAGATGTCTGTGCGGACTCATGAGAATGAAGACGACGGAGACATGGAGGCTAGCTGGGGGCAGGTGGCACGCGCGGCGACGGCACAAGAAAAAAATTACACCATCTTCCACTAAAGGCGACCATGAGGCGATGCGAAGCAGCGTTTCGGCATTTCAAGCCCGCCTTTAAGAGGGGGAGTGGAGAGGGGGAAAGTGGAAGAGGGAAAGTGGAGAGGACGAAAGTGGGAGAGTGGAAGTGGGAGAGGAGAGAGGGGGTGTGGAGAGGGTTCGCGCATGGGCAGTGACGGTAGTCACGCCGCACACCACCACCAGCGGTTTGAAATCCGCCATAAGATGCTTCGCATCTAAAAAGTAAAAAGAAAAGAAGGAAGGGAGGCGCGTGTGGAACGCGCGGAGGGCTGAGCGAAGCTAGCCGAAAGACACGCCGGACCAGGGCGCTGTCCGTTAAGATTGTCGTGGCCGTGCTTGGCGAGGTCTGGTGCTTGCCTGATGGTTCGGACGTTGGCGGTGGCTCCAGCGAGGACGCGTTCGACCAGGGCGCTGTCCATGGAGCCCCTTCTGTCTGTTCTTGGTGAGCCTGAGGAGCCGAGGTATCTTGCCTGGGCTACCTGGTACCGGCGAGCGCTACTGCTGTGGCGGTCGTGCAGGAATCACCAGTTCCGAACACCGTTGGCACCTGGGACGGTGCAAGGGCGTCATCAAACGGGAGGCCTTACGGAGGCCTCGTGTTCCTGCTGTAAGGCACACGGGACGTGCCACCTGCGTGCCTGGGCTCGCCTTCGCGAGACTCGTCGACGCATGTGTACTGACCCTTCTCAAGACAACGTCAGCTACAAAGTCGTGGAGACCCCGATCGTTTATTTGTAACCTTCATCGGACATATCCGCGGTTTGGACTTTCAGATTAATTTAGTATGTTTATCTCGGTGCTTGTTCTTCGTCATCGTCCTGAATCCCTTGTCCCCATAAATGTTGATTGAAACTAATTGTTCGTATTCTCTTCTCGCCCGTCCCGTGAGCCACGCACTCGGAAACGTGACGAACCACCACTCGGCCCTTACAAAAGGCCTTAGTGCGCGTTGGGTCGGCGACACAGTTTGTTCATCTTTGAATTGTCCCATGTAGTTCAAATGACGTGAAGCAATTATATGCTCTTTCCTGTTCATGGACATGCATGTAGCCAGTTTGAAATTTGAGTGCCTATCCTTCTAATACTGTCATTGAAACACATTAATGAACTCGCTGATGCTTTGAAATATCGTTAACAGGGAATGTCACTGGAGCCAACCTTTCGACAAGTGCTCTTTTCTTCGTCAAAGCAATGCTACTGTCATGAAGAAAATAGGTCAACTTGCCGAAAACATTGCCTTCAGCGGCATCCCCGTTTCAATTTTCTCATCGCTTCAGTCCTCCATCTTCCCTCAACTTCTGTGTTGATTGGTACTCAAGTGCTGTAAGAAAAACATGTGCACGTCAAAAGACGTGATTGAGTCAAGCATGACGTGGCCTGCCCGTGATTGTAATAGATGACGTGGGCCTGCTCGTGATTGCGCCCTTTCGTCTATTTGCTGACCTCACCAGTGACGTCATGAAAGAAATGTTTAGCTTGTGAATTATTCTAGTAGATACCGCAGCTGTCAGTGGTGGAAGCGGCGCTGCCGCAGCGTATCAGCGTGCGAGAGCGCGTCCCAGGGAGGTATAGGGAGTTTCCCCCCCGGGTATACCACTAATTTTGCTAACGCTAAGTAC
>NC_051186.1:116444616-116502519 GCF_013339695.2 Rhipicephalus sanguineus | reverse complement strand
TGATAGCCATACATCCGTACCCTTTCATTCCCATAAGGCTCTCTTGTGTTTTTTTCTTATTTATTTTGAACGCCCATTTAATGGTAAACCTGAGGCGATGCGCAGTGAACATAATAAGGCTATGAACTAGCGCAAGTAAAGCATATTTGAAGAACGCGCGTTCTCTGGCTCTTCTATTTTCTTATGTTCTATGGCGTAACAATTATGTTATGTCACAGCCGTATTCGTCCATTCATCAATATTGCTGTGTTTGTACCTTTTACTGGAGTAAACCTGTGCTCTTTGAGCGAACACCACATGACATCACAGGTATTTAGTACTTTTTTAATAACTTCAAGTAGCAAGTTGCAACGACAACAAGAAATCAAAACCATCGGTGGAGGTGTCTGTGATGCAGATCAGCCAGACGCGGATAAGAAGCACCCAAAGACGAACAGGTACACCCTCATCCATAGGTCTGCAAGTCTATACACTTGAAACAAATGAGCAAGTAATCATTTACGCTCCATGGCCATTTACTTCTATGGCGAATAGCAGTTAAGCGTTGCAGCACGCACAATAAACTGCAGTACATATTGTTGTGGTGGGCGCCGCAGCTGGAGACAGAGACGAGCTGTTGTCAGTGGTAGCCATGGCCGGAGACTGGACGGTGAGGCCGCTGCGAAGCTTCGTGGTGAGGACGGGGAACGTTCCACCTCCACCAAATATGTTACGTGAATGACGACACGGTAGACTGTAGTCCGTAGACTATCTACACGATATATTTACAGGAGTGATTGCAGCGCTGACCGGTTCAGCCAAGAGCTCGAGCAGAGAGAGATCTTCCTTCTCTTCGTCCGGCGCACACGCGCATGGTGCAAGGGGCTGGCAGTATGCATGTAGCAATATCGTTGCCTCAGCTGGGCTTTAGAGGATGAACCGAGCTCAAAGCACTCATGTCTCGCGGCGGGGACAGAAGTAGGGTCACACTTGAGCTCAGTGGTCCAGCACGGTGGCAACCGCTGCGAGAAAGTCTCAGCGCCTGGAGCAAGGACACGTTCACTCAGCGTAGGGAACGGGATTGCATTCACTGAGCGCCACTGAGCCGGGCGGCGTTGAGATCCTCTAGACAAGTGCCCGATATCACCGGCCTGCTAGAGCGACTAGCGATGGGGCGGACACGGAGAAAACAGGGTCCAGAACAGCGCCCAAACCAGCGCAAGGCCAGCGTTAGAGACAGCCGCCAAGGACGTATGGGGCAATGCCAAGCCCAGCAGAATCCGATGAACATGGATGCCGGAGCGAGGGGCTCGAGTGTGGGTTCCCTGGAGTACGATCTACCGGCGTCTTTCATGCTTGCCGAGTTGCCCCAGTCGCAAGAGCGCTTCTCTTCCACTCGAGAGAGAAAACGTTTTATTAAAAATATTAACCTAAGCAATTGGGCCGGAACCCTATTTCAAGGCCCCTGGGATGATCTTGGTGACCGCACGGGCCCGTTGAGTCAGTGCCCGGCGGACCCGGAAGGCCCATCGCAAACGGCATCTTCCTACAGTGCTTTGGTGCGGAAGGGGCGCAGGATGACGGGGAGTGGAGAGAATAACGTTGCAGCGCACTTTACTGTGGCATGAAACACCGCTAAGGGGCTGTCAAAGCCCCGTCAAGAGTTTGCGTAGCGGTATGGGTAATGTTTATGCATGAAGAGAAGGTTGAGTAAAGTATCCGCTTGAAGTTGCCGGAGTGCCACCTCTTCCTTTCGCGAGAAGGACGGTGGCGGTGGGTATATGGTGCGTCTAGCGCTGGTGTAGCATGTGGATACTTTCTCGAGTGATCGTGAGTAAAATCATTACCCAGCAAAGCAGCACGGCTAGGAGCCCACAACAGGTGGATACGTTTGAATGAGTCTCTGATTGGTGACTTGTGCATGATGGAGATGAGCCGCCTTGGAGAAGCTGCGTCTGATCAAAAATGCGGCAGATCCCCCTCATTCTGGGAGTCAATGTCATACTAAGTAGTAGGCGACTAGTGGCCTATACCGATTATTTAGTTGCTTTGAGTCAAGCTCTGCGAGTTGGACGGTCTTTTGTGCACATTTGCAGTAGTTACGGTGTTAAAGCGTTTACTTGACGGCACGCAGCGGCAATACGCAATGGCGGCAGTCAGGGCAGAAGCTCGTCATCAGCGCAAGCGGCGTTCTCTCAGGAGAAGCCAAAGAGGACGACCTACTAAAAGGCGCTGGAGAGCGCAACCCATTGCTCAGTTCGAAGGCTTCGCTAGAATTACACCGGGTACAAAAATGGAGCCGCCGGCGACCTAACAACTTGTCACTATGTGCGGGTCATAGTAGGCTTTGACGAGCGCCACGTTGACAATATCACGCCCTCGACAGCGCATGTCCGAAGATGGTTCGATCAGGTAGTCGGCCAAGTATGTGCGCTCGACGAAACGGCAGGGGCCATTGTATTTCGGCAGTAGTTTTCAAAAGAGGCGAGGTGCAGTAAAAGGGACCGAGAGTTTTGGATACCCCAGAGTGCACGCATTGCGGATCAGAGTGCAAGGACTCGCATATTCCTAAACGCAGACTGCGGAGTATCACTAGTAGCCATTGGCGGCTACCGGCATTGTAATTGCGTCGATAAAGTAGGTCGTCACGAATGGCGACATGGTGGGCTTGAACGGCGCAAAGCACCCGTGAATGGTGTTGCCGACGGATCAGTTGTTGGATGGTGTTGTCGACGGAGCTATCAGTGATGCAATACATTTATCCTTGCGCTGTTCGGTAGCGATGGTGTAAACGTCGATGGAAGAAAAAGTGGTGAGGTAAGATACTGAGCAGGGGTCATTGTCGTCAGGCAAAGGGGACCGCGACAGGGCGTCGGCGTCAGCATGCTGGAGTCCGTTGCGGTACAGCGCGAGGATGTCGTAGTCTTGGAGGCGAAGTGCCCAGCGGGTGAGATGAACTGATTGATCCTTCAATGACGACCGCCAGCATAGCGCATGATGGACGTTGACGACATCATATGGGTGACAATGCCAATTTGGTCGGAACTTTGTAAGGTCCCAGACGATCGCCAGGAGCTCTTTTTCCGTGACGGTGTGATTGGTATCGGCTCTAGTATGCGTACGACTTGCATCTGCCACGACATATTCGGGGAATGCTGATTTGCACTGCGCAAGGTCAGCGCCGAGGCCAACACTGCTGGCGTCCGTGTGTACCTCCGTTGGGCCGTGGGGTCGTGGTGGGGTGGTATGGGAGGAGACGTCTACAAACGACGGAGCTTAGTGAACGCTTTATCGTCCTCTGATGACCACAAATTTAGGAGTCCGTTTCTTCTTAGGAGCTTTGTCAGCAGCAATATGATGGTGCAAAGTTGCGTATGAAGCGTCGAAAGTATATGCAGAGGCCTACAAAACTTCCCAGGTCTTACACGGACGTAAGTTTAGGAAATTCGGCTATGACCCGAAGCTTGGCCGGATCGGGAAGGATTCCGTATTTCGACGCGACGTAGCCCAGGATTGTCAGCTGCCATGCTGCAAATTGGAACTTCTTCAGATTCAGGACCGGCTTTAATCAAACGCGTCAAACCATGGCGCTGACGTTGGAGATGCCTGGAGATGTCCGGAGCGAAACGCCCAGGTAACAGAAGCACGTGTGCCAATTTAAGTTACGCAGAACGGTGTCCATCATGCTCTCGAAGGTCGTGGTCTCACTACGCAGACCAAACGACATGGCGTTCAACTC
This sequence comes from Rhipicephalus sanguineus, assembly GCF_013339695.2. NCBI lineage: Eukaryota > Metazoa > Arthropoda > Arachnida > Ixodida > Ixodidae > Rhipicephalus > Rhipicephalus sanguineus. The sequence continues at coordinate 116,498,801 of NC_051186.1, read as the reverse complement.
GTACAAGCCGTCGGGCGTGACAAATGCTGTCTTCGCTCGAGCGTCATCAGCCATAGGTACTTGCCACTACCCCGAGCGCAAATCGGGAGATGAAAAGAATTCTGCTCCTGGGAGGCTGTCACACGCGTCATGGATTCTCAGCAGTGGATAAGCCTTATTACGAGTGATCTTGTTGAGCCGTCAGTAGACCTCAAAGAACCGCCAAAAACCGTCCTTTTTCGGAACGAGAATAGGAGACGTCCATGGCCTGTCCGAGGGTCGCATAACATTGCTTCCAAGCATATCGTCGACTTCGTCATTAATTAATCGACGTTCTGCGGGAGACACGCGATATGGCCGTTGCTGCAGTGGTGGTCGGGTGTCAGTGTCGATGCGTAACAGTAGACGTGCGGCCGAGAGAAGTTCGCGCGATATCCAAAGAAGAACGAAATTCTTCCAACTGGCACAGAAGCTGGGAAAGCTTGACCGACGTGATGTCGTCCGCAAAGGAGGAACCAAATACATCAGCATGTGATGAGTCGGACGTGGCGATAGCACTGAACATACGGGATCCGGGACTGCGCGTGTCGTCGGGTGTCTCCATGACTGTGCGTCTTCGAGGGGTTCCACACTACCCAGACATTCCCCTCGCATGAACGTAGAAATGTAAGGAGATGGGCTGGCAAAACAAAAATAGGGGTGCTGCCCTAAGCGGCTTGTAATGTCGCGATAGTTACCACCAAGCATTTCCTACTGAAAACGCTGTTAGGTGGCAAAGGGAGTGCAATGGTGTCGGAGAGACCGGCGCAGTCTACTGACACAGCCGTCGACAAAGCCGTCGACCAAGATCCTCGCCTTTGACGAGGTTAATGGACTGCCTACCGGCGTCTGGGAGCTGGCAGGGTACGGGATCGAAGCGCCAGGGGCATCGAATGAGGACCGAAGTTCTTGTGACGGCACAACACGTCCACCCGTTTGTTAAGGCGGTTATTTTACGGCACTCAGCGACAATACGCAATGGCTGCAGTCGAGGCAGAAGCATGGCCTCAGTGCAAGCGGCGTTCTTTCAGGAGAAGCCAAAAAGGACGACCCACTAGAAGGTGCTAGAGAGAGCAAACCATTACTGCATTACGAGGCTTTGCTACAATGGGCATATTTTGGGCAGGATCGCAGCGAAGGATTTTTTTTCGCTGGGGGCAGCACTTGCTGAAGGCCTTGAATATTTGAGAAAATTACGTATTAGAGGAAGCAACAATTGCGTATATGAGGAAGCGCGCGGGGGCAGGGGCTCTTAGCCCCCCCCCCCCGTTCCTTCACCAAATAACGGGATTGATCGTGGGCTTACCAGGCACGTCGATTACACTGACACCAAAGGGTATTCTGTGGTCCAAAGTGACGTCGGTAGTGCACATCGAACGCTACGGTGTGATCATATCACAACCTAAGAAGCGGGCTTTGTTATATTTCTCAGGGCCGAGGAAAGGTTGACCAAAGTTTGTTACAAACGTCGATAGCGAACACAGCAGCTACAGTTGACGTTTGACGCACGACGCCATTATAGGGTTTTTATTTTGAGCCATTTCAAGCACTGTCGTAGCTCTGTGGATGAATACTTGGCTGCCACGCAGAATGGCTTGGTTCGATTATGGCTCTAACCATGAGTTTGAAGCTTTCCGTTCCTCTGATGTTTCGCTCACCGACAACGCTACCGACGCTTCGCCTGCATGTTCTGCGACAAAAGCGCCATAACGCGATCACGTAGACATTTGAAAGTATGTTATAGCCATTCCTGGGTTGATACAAACTGTGACTCGCCTGTGGCTCATAGCGGCACTCCATGGGTAGGTAGGCATTCCATGGGTACGGGTAGGTGTCAGACGTGACTGAAGGAAAGGGTTTCAAGACGTCAGCGAAATTATCGCATGCTATTCATGTAATCACGTGTTCATCGTGTTCGTCATACGCAAATACCCTTCCATGCAAATTTTGATATGTGTGAAGACGATTACGAGTGTCCACAGTTAGGCGGCTAGATAGAAATATAGATGCGTGGATAGAAACGGTGAATGGTTGCTGAGAAATGCTTCACATTTAAATCGCGGCATGCTTGCTGTGTATCGATTCAGCTATCTACCTCACCAAGAATATGAGACGCGTGTCGTGCAGCGAGCGCGGCACCACGGAATTTGTGATCTGTTGGTGGAGAAGTCCGCGAAGAGGCTACCGTAGGAAAACTTTCAGTGCCATCCAACAGTAAAGATGAATGACTGTTGCATCATCGTGCAGCATGAGTGTATAAGCTCTTTGTCCCGGGGATGTCATGGAACATGCCCACGAAGTACCTGAACATGGCTGCACCGGTGTCGCGCGTCATGCTCAAGACGCATGTTCTAGAGTAGTGGGTGCATCTTTAACGCTCCGGAGACCCATGTAGGAAACGCGTTGGCAGTGTCCCCGGTGTGAACGCGCAATACTGTGTATAACAGTCTCAATAGCAGGTGCTGCCTAGTGGATGGCAGCAAAAGTCTTTGTCCATGACTGGTCCACTGAGCTTCTATAGCTCACTCAGGCAGCTAGGCCTCCCTACGGCTAGCAAACATGTAACGTTGTAGTGTGGGAGGCCGTTGGGAAGCTTGGTCACCTTTCGCAGCATTCGTCAGCCCGCATCTGCCCCGCTTGTATTAGTCTGTGGAACGAGAAACTGTAGGTGATGCAACTAATCACACAGGATTCCACCAGAAGCAGCAGCAAGGGCTCTCACAGTCCTGAGCGCCTGTTTGAAAGCCATAGTACGATGGTGAGAATTTGTTCTGTTTGTCGGTAGATGAGGGAGTGACAATATAGTTCGCTTTGCCGTTTGCTTGAACGTGCTGTTCAAATATACGAGCACGCTCCACGTGGGGACAGGAACGCCGACGAGGTTCACCTTGGTTTCAGGCGGAGGGGCATGTTCGAGCTTCTTCCCGCCAGCCCTGGCGAGGACAAGGTCGAACTTCTGAGGGGAACATCTCAAGCTACCCTGTCGTGCATTGGCGGTGCCAGTGTGACGTGCCTGCTGTTGTCAATTCTGAATGGCCCCGTCAGACCTCCGCGTCCTTCAGATCATGATGTCGCCTTAGTAAATCGCCTGTGACACAATGGAGACATGATTAGCAGGGTAAATAGTTTTGTTAGAGCGACGGTAAACAGGGAGGGAGCAGAACTGGCCATTGAGGAGACCCACGGACCAGCCACGCTCACAGATGCGCTCTTCGGCCGCGCACGCTGATCTCTAGCATACAGATCCCGCCCACTACTCTTTCAGCCCTGCACACCCAAAACAATTAACCTGCAACGCAGACGCTCACGCACCTCGAAGCAAGCTTCTTGCTATACCAGTCATTCTAAGTGAAAATTGTCTTCGTACTAACTGAATCCCTGAAACAATATCGTGCACTCTCCACCAGGTGATTTTATATAATGTCATCATTTATGTATCGTTTTCTGAAGTGAGGTGCCTTGAAGGAAGCACATCGTCTCGAACAGTGTAGGCCCATTTATTTTATCATTGTTCGTTCAACTTATAAACACAGAACTGCTTTCTTTTACGTGCAGTGAACTTGATGAAGAATGCGAACGTTTCTTTGAAGCACCCCAACGTTTCTGCTTATCACACGACGGCATGGATGATATGACGCTTGCGCGTCAACACTGGACATTCAGGATGGAGGCCGCGACTACTTTTGAAGTTTTCAACGATATAAATATCGCATGTCACTGGTGGTGAGTCATGCTTATATTGCAATGCGGTGTGGTGATATGGGAGCCCGGCAAAGCACCGTATGCGTTTTAGCTCATAAGCTCCTGGTATGTGCGCAAGCCTGCCCACGCTCCGCTTTTGAAAGCTAATCATGTTATCAACAAAACCTGAAAGGAGGAAACAAAGCGGGACAATCGCCTGGATATCTTGCAAGACCACATCCGCCTGCAACCTACAACATCCTCCTCCATCTACAGCATGTTTCACGCCTTCCGGATATGCATCTGTGAGAGGGTACCAATTCACCAACACCTATGTTTTGGTAATCATGGAAAACTTACATAAGGAAAGAAGGTGGCACTTTTAATAATGAAATACTTTTACCTACCGTTGTCGCCACAATTATATGACCTCGAGCTAAAAGCTAAAGCATTCATCCACGCACAGAAGCGAAACCATCGAGCCACTTAGACGAGATTATCCGGGCATCAATGCAAAAGCAAAAGTAGAACATCCGGACAACCCATAAAAATAATTAAAAAATTGCGCAGCTTTAACTGTAGGCGCGATGCCAAAGAGACAGCGGACCTGACGGGCACCTAGGTAGTCCTGTATGTTGCTGTCTTGCTAGGTTTTACAAGTTCTGCCTTTCTTACCCCTCCGTTTCTTTCCGTTTCTCAGTCTTTGTATCTTTCTGCATATCTCGCTCATTCTATTTTTTTTTATTCTCTCTTCGTCCCCTTAATTTTCTTTCTGCCTTTCGTGCACTCCGTTTCCCTCTTTCTCTTTTCCTCTCTATGCTATGAAATTGACGGTCCGACGTAAACGCGTCTGGTCGGGAGAGTTTGATGGGGAATAATCCTGCGCCGAGGAATCGTTAGAAACACAAAGGCAAATACGCTTCAGTCGCGCTATGGGAGCCTTGTACTCAATCAAAATGATTTTCATTGTTAAAAACAAGCAGCGATGGCGTAGAGATCAGCCTCGCATCCAAGATATCAGTGGTTCGAATTTCAGTGCCGGACAACTTCTCACCGGATTTTAAACAAATCCGCGTCATGATGGAATGGCATCAAAAATGGGGACGCTTAAGCTTCGCCTTTAAGAGTTGAACGCGATAGCGATATCCTGCCCCTTGTGCGCACTTCGAACACTACGAGTATTTAACAGAATGCGCGCACTAAGGTGTGTGCCTTATGTAATGGGTAGCATGCTTTAGACCAGAGGCAGTTATGCGCGAGAAACTTTTTCCAAGTTGCGATGCACCCACTACATGGTCTTAATACGTGCAGTAATGTGTGTGCCTTCTGTAATGGGTGGCTGTCTTTAAACCACCGAGTCGTTATGATATTAGAATGGTGTGACGCCCGATGGCAATGTACGCTTGTACCACACAATATTACTGCGATATTACATCTCGTACTGTGACACCTGTATACAGGACGTGTATTTTTGGGAAGCATGAAAGTTACTTTCAGTGCAGCTCCAAGCACAGGCGTGGCTGTGTGGTAGGACACTTGCTTGCCACGCAGACGGCCTGGGTTCGATTCTCACTAGGACCCAACGTTTTTATTATTTATTTTATTTGCAGCTTTCTCGATTTTTCGGTCACGGACCAGATGATGATTTTTCGCTCACAACCAACGGTGCCGACGCCGACGGCGGAATTTCTGCGATACGAGCTCTTTAACGCTATCGCGTTAAAAGAGGCCTAGGGTGCGGCCTCACCGGGGTCCATAGAGGCTAATGCACTCCCTCACCAGAGAAGGATTACCCACCTTGGTGAAGTATTTGACCATTACCTCCCACATGAATGCACCATTTTACCCTCGGCCCTTATTCCCCAGCGGATGCAAGCCAACTGACCACGGCGGTAGTCAGACCTGCACCGCAGTGAAGAAGAAGAAGATGCTTTTAATGAGAAGAAGCAAGAGAGGTCGGCCTGGAAAGCGGGTTCTAGCCTGCTACCACCGCAGTGAAGTTTGTTAAGAATCTCTGGGTCCGGGCATGGCGCCATTGTAATAAAGACTTGGCAACGTTTAACGCGAGAGTGTTATCTAGTGCTGCTAGTCTAGCAATGCTATTCGAGGAACTAGAGGATGGTAAATGGGATTTATAGGGCTGAGTGAAGTTAGAACAGATGAGGGCTATGCACTGCTGTAGCTGCGACTTCATATGTTATTATGCTAACTTGAAAGAAAAGTGGGAGCGTCGATCGTTATTCATAGAAATATAGCTGACAGCATAAATGAATGCTCTAAAATTAGTGAGAGGGAATTAGTGAGAAGTCAATTATTGCAATTAAACTTCATAACAGGTACCAGATGAAGGTGGTACAGACATAAACACTTCCATCCAACAATGATGACAATTTAGTCGAACGCTTCTATGAGGACGTGGAATCAGTATGAACGAGTCAAAGATACAGTATACTGTATACTTCAATGGTGAGACACGGTATACTTCAAAAGGGAGGCAGGCAAGAAGCAGGCTGGAGTCCAGGCAGTGCGGCAATATGACATCAGTTCTAGAAATGACAGAGGGGAGTTTTTAGTAGAGTTCGCTGAATGCAATAATTTACGAATGTTGAATACAATAGTATGGAGAGCTGGGCGAGTTCGTTTCTGGACATTCTTGGAAACATTTCGGCGCGCACACAAAAGACGAAAAGGAAAGGCAAGAACACAAACGGGCCCGTTTGTCTTCTCGCCTTTCGTATTCGTCTTTTGTGTGCGCGCCGAAATGTTTCCAAGAATGTTGAATACTTTCTATCCCCGAAAAATTGAATCGTAAGTGGACGTAGATGAGCCGTAATGGCGAGCCTAAGAAAGAAATAGACATAATGCTGTGATCACACCATGGCATCGAGCAGGATGCCGAAGAGGTTGGGAAGATACTATGCAGTGACCATAGAATGGCAATGTCTCGAAGTCGTCTAAAATTCATGGTCTAGCTTCAGAACAGATACTCGGCTCTAACCGAGGAAACCTAACTTAGCGTTGACGCAATGACCGATAACCCGACGAGCATAATTACGAAATGTGCAAGGGAAGTCGGAGGAAAAATAATTAGACACGATACTGGCGAGCTCTGCCAGGAGACGAAAAACCTCGTTTCAATATCGGCAGATCCCACTCCTTGTGGGGATCGGTTTCATACGATCAATCAGGGAGTAGTTCTGTGCTGCATATTTAGGCTTCGAGTCAAGCATTAGGAGTAGGATTTACGTGTTTTTGTAAATGAAGAAGTTGTTTGCGAGTCGTGGGCTTACCAGCCACATCGCAACACTGCCGTTTAAAGAGTAGCATATGGTCGTACGTAACGTCAGCATTCACGTTAGAGCACATATGTCAGTATTATCGAAAGGAAGTGCACTTTACGGTGTGACGGTGTGGCTATCATACGTAACTATCGTAGGCACTTACGTCCGGGGTTTAGCAACGCCTGAATATAACTTGCTGAATAATATGAATAAGAATGTAATGTTTATTAGACTGCTATATAACCGGAGCCTACATTGCGTGGTGAAGTGCGCGGATTTGAAAGTACGCGCCGTGAAATGATGGGGCAAGACAAAGAACAAACTGGCGTGAGCCTGAAAGAGCAAAAAGTCTAAATAAATGAAACGCCAATATGAGTAGGAGCCACCGCGATCGCTATGAAGTACGAGGAGAAAGAGGAGCGAACCGAACTGGAAGAAGACGAAGGAGTAGCTGGAAAGCAGCGATGAAGACAGGCCACAAATCTTGTTCGCAGGGCTTTGGACTCGAGCCACGGCATCTAACTTCGTCTACCTGAGACCTGAGCTACCTTCATCGTACCTGCTGTTCCTGGCCATGGATATTTGGTGTGCTGCTCCTGGAAAACGTTCCTGTGCCCGTGGACAGGTCCAAGCAGTCGGGCTTCGGGCTCGAGCTCGGACGCAACTGTCCGGCCGGAACACATATTCGAAGTCGGAGCTTCGTCTCCAATGCCAACCCGAGATCATCGAACCGCTAAAAGCCGACGGCAACAGCGGCCCTCATCTTCTCCGTACTTCGCTCCAAAACATCGGCATCAGGGACCTTGGTGAGGTCCGCTTAGTGTCCTCTCTTCTCTCCGCGACAAACTGAACGCTGAAGTGCTGAATGCTGAACTGATGTGATTAGGAAATAAGCATGTAGCTTATTCGTTCTTTGTGACTTGGCCTCCGTCGTAGAGTCGGTTATTTCTGTAGTGTACTCTTCTGTCTCCGTTAGTGTTGTGGGTTCTGGTCTTAGTGTGGTAATTAAATACCTTCTTCAAGCGGTCACGTCCTTTAGAGAGTGCCTAGAGGTGATGCCTCAGGCACCTCCAAAATAAAGGAACCTGCACGTTGTGCGAAACGAAAAACCACGACGAAACGCTGGCGTCCTCAGCAACAGCACGAGGCCGTTTGCAAAGCTTGCTTGCGGGTCAAAGCTATTCTTGAAAGATGAGCATGGAAGAATTAGCAGCCTTGGCATTGCGCGTGGGTTTAGAGGGCGCGCAGTTCAAAGCGTGGTTTGAGGAGCGAAAAAGTCGAGTGCTTGAGCAGAGAGCTGCAGAACGAAGCTGAACGAGAGCGGAAGAACTCGAATTGCAACTAAGGGTTAAGAAGGAGCAGCTCGAATCAGAATGGAGGACACTTAGGAGGCGGCTGGAAGTAGCAGTGGATAAGAAGACGGGGTTAGACGACGGAGGTGTGAAGAGGCGTTTCACGCGTGCTCCGAAACAAGTTTTTGTGGGAGTGACGTGGAGTCTTTCAGCAAGGCTGACCTAAATCCTCGGCAAAGTATCTCGTTAGAGCCAGGAAGTCAGGCAGATAATGGCATGGAGGTAGTAGTCAGAAAGCTAGGAACAATGTTGTTGAGCTCCATGGAGCAGAGGAAAGCCTCGGGAGCATGGAACAAGGAAGTTCCATTCGCAATAAGATGTGTTTTGGAACCTCTCAGAGGCCGAGCACACTTACTGGAGAGGTGGGATTACCTCCAAATAACTCTCTTGAAAGAGCTCTGTCAGGTATTCAGGGTGATGGCGGCGAATGCCCTAAAGAAGGTTCCGATATGGTGGCCACGTATTGTTGTGTAGCGCTGGATGCTGTATCAGGCGCCCCAAGCATGGTCAAAGATCAAGTGAATAAAGCTCTCTTAAATACAAAGAGTGTGACTTCTCCGTATAGCGCAGATGCTACTTCTCTGACAGAGCCGGATGAGAGTGCAGAAGCACTCATCAAAACTAACAGTATCGAGTAGGAGGCGCGTTTATAGTACATGCTTACACGGCCTCGCGTGGTGACTTAAGTGGAAAGGGGAAAACTTATGAAGGAACAGCCGCGAAATTGGCTGATGGGGTTGATGGTATTAGTAGAGCGCCAGTGGAGTGATCTTTGAGCAATAAGAAAATCTAGGTGTCAATGGCGGCGTCCTGCGAGGCAAAAGACAGTTCATTTGAGAGCTTGAATGCCCAGCCGGCTGATCTGTCCAGACAAGGCGTCGACGTGCCTAAAGCAGTGATTCGAACGCTCTTCACTCTGCGTTCGTGGAAGCTACGCGATCACTTGAATTTTTTGAGGCTGGTTTGGGCCATCACATCAGCAGGACGTCCTAATATCATCGAGATTCACGGACAGATGTCTGGGCGCAAACTCTGCCAAGCGTCTCCGGTGCTTTGCGGCAAATCGAAGGCCTATGTCGTTCGTCTCATTTGGGACGCAATCACTTGAGCGTCGAAGTGAATAACCGGTGGCTTTTCTGGATTTTGACTATCGGCACCACAGTTACATGTATATTTCTTTTGCATATTCTGCTTGTAGACTTAATGAGAAGTGGTGAGATGAGCATTTCGTGCAGCTCTTTGACTGTTTCGTGAAATGTTGATGTGTACTACGGACATTTATGTTGAATTAAACTATTACGGTAAACAAGTGTGTCAGGTAAAACTGTATAGTGGACATTATATTGGACATTTGAACTATATAGTGTACTGTGTACCGTCCGCTGGTCATAGCGTGTTGTGTTAGAGAACACGCACTTATCGGCAGTTTTTCTTTTTCAGGAAAAAAAAAACTAAATGAAACAGGGGTTCTGTGGTGAAGTGGGCGGATATTCAAGTGCACGCCGTAAAATGGGGGGTAGATAAAGAAGCAGAAACTGGCGCGGGCCTGAAAGAGCAAAAAGTCTAAATAAATGAAACGCCAATATGAGATGGATCCACAGCGATCGCTACGAAGCACGAGGAGAGGAGCGAACCGAGCTGGAAGAAGACGAAGGAGTAGCTGAGAAGCAGCGAGGAAGTATTTGCCTCAATATCCTGCCGCCCGGTTCTTGGCCCATCCCCCTTTGTGGGTAAGCGCCACTAGTAAGAGGTCATCATCATTATCATCATCATCAAGCAACACCACGCATCTTGGCCGTCGGGTTTCGGACCCGAGCCACGGCGTCTACCTTCGCCTACCCGTGTCCTGAGCGACGTACTGGGCACCTGCTGTTCCTGGCCGTGGGTCTCTGGTATGCTGCTGCCGCTGCTGGAAAACGTTCCTCTGCCCGTGGACAGGTGCGAGCAGTTGAGCCTCGGGCTCCAGCTCGGACGCGGCTGTACGGCCGGAACTCATCTTCGTATCGGCGCTTCGACTTCAACGTCAACCGGCGGCCTATGAAGGTTGCCGATACAGCGTACCATCGAGCTGCTTCACTCCGACGGCAACGGCAACCTCATCGACCTAAGTGCTTCGTGTCAAGGCATCCTCATCCTCGACGCTGGTGAGAACATCGCCGGGGTCTCGCTTTCTCTCCGCAAACTACGGTTCGTTAGGAACTGAGTGTTAAGGAACGAAGCATGTCGCTTATCTTTCTCAGTGACCTTGCTGTACCTGTAGGGTCGGGTATTTGAGTGCTATAATCTTCTGTCTGTTTTAGTGTCACGTGTGCTCGTTTTAGCGTTGTTAATAAATGTTGTGTTCAAGCGGTCTTGTCCTTCAGGAAGTGCCTTGAGGCGACACCTCAGACATTTCAAAACGAAAAGAACGTTCACGTTGTGAAAAACAGAACCATAACGTAATGCATTGGAACCACAATTGACGTTAACCTGACATGATGTCTGTATCGTAGGAGTACGTATGCAGTCGTTATTTATAAAATTAGATAGCCAGCACTATATCCACAGCTGACATTGCCACTGCATTACGCCTGCATAGGTTGCTTTTTCAGAGCAGGTTCTAGACCTGGCGTGGCTCTGTGGTAGAATACCTGACTGCCATGCAGAATGCTTGGGTGCGATTCTGCTGGAATCCTAATTTTTTTTTGCATTCCTTGGGTAATGCTGCGGATATCAGCTTTTCCTAATGCTATCATATATAATTTGACAGTGTCTATTCTCGCTGTTCTGGGCAGACTTAAACTGTCAATCACCTGTGAAGCATACCCGTATACCGTGGTCCGTAGTAAATGATTATATGCCACACGTATCCGGAGGAAAGGCTTTGAGGACGTACGCGAGAAGATTTGAACCTTATTCATGTCATGTCCACACGGTTATATTCGTGCAAGCCTCTAACCCTCCCATGCCAAGGTTAGTCTACACGAAGTTAAGGTCGCGGTCACGAGTGCACCAAGACGTAGGCGGCTAGATAGATAGATAGATAGATAGATAGATAGATAGATAGATAGATAGACACGGTCAAATTATCTTGGACTCGCAAAGAGATGTTTCGCCGTTAAAACGCCAACGCATGAGAATTTCAAACACACCAGACAAAATAAAAGTGGCACAGCTTTCGAAGTTAATCAATAGGCGTAAAGTAGCTGACATAAGGAGATATAACATGGAGATAATTGAACGTGCTCCAAAGAACGGGCCCACCCACAAGGCATATAGGTGAAAAGTGGGCAAAGGCAATACCCAAACGTATCCACTAAAGGACAACGAAGGCACAGTCACTAACAATATGGATATGATACTTAAAATAGCTGTGGAGATATCAGTTGTACGGATATGTACGGTGCCAGAATCATGGAAGAGTGCTAATATCATCTTAATCCATAGGAACATTTTGGAGATGGGTGAAGCTTGTAGGGATGGGTGTTTCAGCTCCAATAACGTGAAACCTGGGGAGGGGGTGAAGAATGCAGTGTGCCCCGGTGCATCCCACACCAAAATCACTGCTAATGGCAATCAGAGAGAGCGGAGACTAGACACAGAGACCCGCAGTCTGTTTTTAGTTAACGTACACGCTGCGAATTTTTATTCAACTACGCACAAGGGATATCTCCCGCCGTCACTACAATGCAGGTCAAGCTCCAGTGCCTATATATGTAGGCGGTGGCCGGTGAACGGTTGTGCAGCGCGAGCAGTCGTCTTTTTTCAGTCAAGAACCTCGCTAGCAGACGCTGCCTGTGTCAGCGTTGCCTCTCGTAGGCGAGGGGGCGTTCTCGTTCCTTGCGAGCTGGTACTTAGCGTTAGCAAAAAATTAGTGGTATAACCAGGGGGTGGAAACTCCCTATACCTCCCATGGGACGCGCTCTCGCACGCTGATACGCTGCGGCAGCGCCGCTTCCACCACTGACAGCTGCCGGGTATCTACTAGAAATAATTCACAAGCTAAACATTTCTTTCATGACGTCACTGGTGAGGTCAGCAAATAGAGCGAAAGGGCGCAATCACGAGCAGGCCACGTCAATCTATTAACAATCACGGGCAGGCCACGTCATGCTTGACTCAATCACGTCTTTTGTGACGGTGCACATGTTTTTCTTACAGAACTTGAGTACCAATCAACACAGAAGTTGAGGGGAAGATGGAGGACTGAAGCGATGAGAAATAATTGAAACGGGGATGCCGCTGAAGGCAATGTTTCGGCAAGTTGACCTATTTTCTTCATGACAGTAGCATTGCTTTGACGAAGAAAAGAGCACTTGTCGAAAGGTTGGCTCCAGTGACATTCCCTGTTAAACGATATTTCAAAGCATCAGCGAGTTCATTAATGTGTTTCAATGACAGTATTAGAAGGATAGGCACTCAAAATTTCAAACTGGCTACATGCATGTCCATGAACAGGAAAGAGCATATAATTGCTTCACGTCATTTGAACTACATGGGACAATTCAAAGATGAACAAACTGTGTCGCCGACCCAACGCGCACTAAGGCCTTTTGTAAGGGCCGAGTGGTGGTTCGTCACGTTTGCGAGTGCGTGGCTCAACGGGACGGGCGAGAAGAGAATACGAACAAATTAGTTTCAATCAACATTTATGGGGACAAGGGATTCTAGGGACGATGACGAAGAACAAGCACCGAGATAAACATACATAAATTAATCTGAGAGTCCTAACCGCGGAATGTCCGATGGAGGTTACAATAAAACGAGGTCTCACGACTTGTAGATGACGTTGTCTTGAGGAGGGTCAGTCCACATGTGTCTACGAGTCTCGGCGAACGCGAGCCCAGGCACGCAGGTGGCACGTCCCGTGTGCTTTACAGCAGGAAGACAAGGCCTCCATAAGGCCTCCCGTTTGATCACGGCCTTGCGCCGTCCAAGGTGGCGACGGTGTTTCGGAACTGGTGATTCCTGCACGCCGCCACAGCAGGAGCCGCGCCCGGTACCGGTAACCCCAGGCAGATACCTCGGCTCCTCAGGCCTCACCAAGAACAGACAGGAGGGGCTCCATAGACAGCGCCCTGGTCCAACGCGTCCTCGCTGGAGCCACCGTCAACGTCCGAACCATCAGGCAAGCACCAGACCTCGCCGAGCACGGCCACGACAATCTTCACGGACAGTGCCCTGGTCCGGCGTGTCCTTCGGCTAGCTTCGCTCAGCCCTCAGCGCGTTCCACACGCGCCTCCCTTCCTTCTTTTTCTTTTTACTTTTTAGATGCGAAGCATCTTATGGCGGATTTCAAACCGCTGGTGGTGGTGTGCGGCGTGACTACCGTCACTGCCCATGCGCGAACCCTCTCCGCACCCCCTCTCTCCTCTCCCACTTCCACTCTCCCACTTTCGTCCTCTCCACTTTCCCTCTTCCACTTTCCCCCTCTCCACTCCCCCTCTCAAAGGCGGGCTTGAAATGCCGAAACGCTGCTTCGCATCGCCTCATGGTCGCCTTTAGTGGAAGATGGTGTAATTTTTTTCTTGTGCCGTCGCCGCGCGTGCCACCTGCCCCCAGCTAGCCTCCATGTCTCCGTCGTCTTCATTCTCATGAGTCCGCACAAACATCTCAAAATTCCACCAAGCGTTCAGAAACATATATATTTCCTTTACAAATTTCCGTCATTCACTACACCTTTCATTAAGCGTATTTTGCCGGCAATAGGCGGGCTGTCGTCATGACGAATTCGGTCTAGAGACACAGCGCCTATGTCAGTCCAGTCAGGCTTGGAAGACACTGGATTTATGGATTTACTGATGTACTCACGCAAAGTGAATACGTTCAATAATAATGGACCCAAATATATGTGCTCACCCGTTGTCACTGGAAAACCTTAAAAACTTTCGCGGAACTGGAAATCTCTGGATTAACACACCACAGAGCCGCGCAAAGTATGTGATGCCCTGATTTAGCCACCTTCGTCTAATACTCGGCTGGCCTGCTCCACCTGGCTCCCCGCGGCTTCCGTTCGTTGCATGCCCCATCAAATGCCTTCTTTCCCTTATGCATACTTGGTACATGCTTGGTACGTCAGTGGAGCGAGCTGACCGAGCGCTATCCAACTTGTGATATTGCTGAGCGAGTGGCAATGGTGAGCGGAGGCAAGCGCTACGAGCATAAGTCAACCAGTTCTCGCGCTTTAATCGAATTAAAATCCACAAAATAAGAAGTAAAAAAGACTAGTAAACAAAAGAAAAGTTCTCTACAGTTCTATCAAATTTCTTTATTTGTAACTCGTGAAAGAGAATAAATGCGAATATCCACATCAACCTCACTTCATTCAACCAGATCTTAGGATACCCGGCAACCGCTACGAGCGTGCATGTTTCTTCAAACCGAAACTGGTGCCGAGTTTCCGGGCCTGGTATAGCCTGTCATCGCTTAGTCTCAACTAACGCTGAGGGCAAGGCATCAGGTATATTTGGTTGCTCTTCTTGGGGTCACTCTTTTATTTACATGCTGTTGGTACTAACAATGTGGTGCCGTACCGTAAAATTGGATTGATGTAAACATAGCAGATGGCTTTACCACATTAGCACTGGTGATGCGTCCACGGTGAGAGACGCTCCGAATGCCTAAAATTGTCTGCTGCGCCGACAATTAGCTCTTTCGCTCAAGACCAGTGCGCAATGGCCGCTGAAGGTGCGTCAAAATGAATCCGCAGAGCGCTACATGACAAATATCAACTATTTTTCAAGAGAAGCATGTTTTGTGTTGCATTACTTGTTTGGTGACGTGAAAAAAAGAAGTTGGTGAAAACGCAATTATGAATTCTGTCATAAAAAAAGCGAGGCCTGCGCCGAAAGCGCAGCACAGTCACAGTGAAAGCTCGTTAAGTGGTATTTCTAGAGCCCGTTATAAACTCTCTTGTGGCTACTAATACTACTCTAGCAACGTACCCACTACGCCACAAAGCATAATTTTTGTAAAGTTGGGAAGCACTCACCACTTTATTACTCGTCATTCTGCGGAGAAGCGAGGTACCATCTGTAAGACATTATGTGCAGTTTCTTGATGCGACGGCTGATGACGATGAAGAATTATGACTGAGCATTTTGTAATGGGTTGGAAGCTTTAAATCACCCACTAGTTACGTACTTCGCATTGTGTGAGTCCCGGCCGTTATTTCACTCTCCCACCTTGCTTTATAACATACGCTGACTTAAGAAAGAGATAGAGAGAGGGAATTCAATTTATTGAGACCCTGAGGAAATGGATCATGGAAGCCTTATAGGCTTCCTTGGCAACCAATAGAAGTGCACTCGCGTGGAACCCACTACGCTGTAAATCATAATTTTTATGAACTAAGGAAGCAGCCACTACGCAGTTTTTCGTCATTCTGCGCAGAACGTGGTACCTGCTAAACACTTTTAAAGCATTAGTGCACTTTGTAGACGCTGTGGTTAATGACGATGAAGAATTAGGCAGAGCCCTTTGTAATGGTTTGGAAGCATTCAACAACTCACTCGCTGCGCAATTCGCATTGTGTGACGCCTCGTTACAGAATTCGCGTTGTGTGACACTTGGTTGTTATTTTACTCTTCTACCACGCTACCGTGGTTCCTTCCCGGCAAGAAGCATGTATAGGGTCTTTTTTAAAAGCAGTTTCAAGCACCGGTATGGCTCTGAGGTAGTATACTGGGGTCCCATGCAGAGGGCCCAGGTTCGAACTCCTTGCATCCTGGAAGTTTTCTCGTTTCTTTTTTTTCCTATTTCGAGCGATAGTGGTTACGAACACCGGCGGTGTCGGCGGACAACTACGGCGCCAAAAACGGCCCTTGTTGTGATCTCATAACAGCTTTCGCTGTAAAAGAACCACGTTCCTCAGAAACGCCTGCTTACACACCGTCAAAAAATGTATTTCTGAACATCGAAGAAACGGTGAGGTGGCGTCCCCGAAGAAGTTCTTGCGTGGCGGCAGAGGACGCGAACGGAGAAACACACTCAACTATTTTGACTTGAGCGTGCTGCAACAAGTGCTGCATGATCACTTAGAGGAATGAAAGCCTCCACGGTGCAAAAGCGTTCCTCTCACTTCAACGAGGATGAAACTCTGCTTTCGCTTACACCATCAACACTGCAGAGATGATGAAGCTTATTCAGACTGTGATAGTAGATCTCAACTCATATCGTATTGACCGTATTGCTGTTGCAGCCGGACACCTCGTTTTAAGGCTAACGACGTATGAGTGCCAGCTCAATCCCACAGAGCTGGTGTGGATGGACAAGAAGCGTTTTCTGGCCTCTGCGATACGGGCATTTAAAATGGAAGAGCTGAAAACACATGTTGCAGAGGCCATATCACTAGTTAGTCCGCAGAAGTTGAAGAACTATGTTAAACATGTGGTTGAGGAAGAAGAGGAGATGAAGCAAATGGGCCACATCATTGTCGATGTAGTAGACAACCCACAATCACTCGTACTCACTTTAAGGGAGGACACACCTTTGACTAGGAAGACAGTACGGACGATTAACAATTTCAATAGCAGTGAGTTCTAAAAGTTGAAAAATCTTTGCCATAACATTTTCTTTACCTCTTACGCAATAAATATTACAGCGAGAGTTTACGTTTGAAAGCATGTTTTGTCTATTCAGTATTTCCCAGCTTAGGGCACGCGCAGTGCGTTACACATTGAGGCATCACAAACTGTAACGGGAACTGAATATTCAGTTGTCAAGTCGTCGGTTTCAAGCTCCTTTCGGTAGTACCATAACTGAGCCTTAGTGATTTTAGTTGGAATATATAATGATACACGTCTCGCGAATGCTGCAATTAACGTAATGTTAAAATAGCTACACTACGTGTAGATGGGGGGAGGTGGGTGTTATTAGCCTTATCTATTTATTTACATTTTCAGGCGTTAAAACATATGTCAACTATGTCATCAAACCTATGTCAACGGCGGAGAGCAAGTACCCAAAGCTGACGCCAAAGATACGCCATGTAGACGACGAGCAGACGACGTGACGCGGATGTATACATACTTAATCGCTCTTTCGATACAATTCATGGAGAGCTATTACATGAATGACCGGCAACATAGATGACAAAGGATTCATTTATTTCACAGGGGCAGTTATCTGGGTAGCGGCGAACAATGGGTGTGGAGGTTCGGTGTGCAGTCACACTCTTGCTGTAGCTCTTGGTGCACCTGTCGGTAGTCAGCCCTGGTCCTGCTTGGTCTTTCTAGTATTCGTTGCATCGAGCTGTTTTACAGTGAAAGCTGTTAAGAGATCACAACAAAGGCCGTTTTTGGCGCCGTACTTGTCCGCCGCCGCCACCGGTGTCCGTAGCTACTATCGCGCGAAATAGAAAAAAAACGAAATACGAAAAAACTTTTAAGAGGGAACGCAGTCGAATCTGGGTCATCTGCGTGGGAGTCCGGTATTCTACCTGAAAGCCATGCCGGCGCTTGCAAATGCTTTGCAAAAGACTCTATAGAGGCTTCATGGCGGGAAGGAACCACATTAACATATGTACGTGATGTGGTAGAAGCATAAGATAACAAACAGGCGTCACACAATGCGAATTGCGCAACGAGTGAGTTGAATGCTTTCAAACTATTACAAAGAGATTCGCCATAATTCTTCATCGTCCTCAGCCACAGCGTCATCGAAGTGTATGTAATGTCTTACAGGTATTTCGCAGGCACCGCGGTTCTCCGCAGAAGAACGATAAATTGCATAGTGGCTGCTTCCCCACTTCAGAAAATACATCATGATTTATAGCATAGTGGGTTCCGCGCAAGTGCACTTATATTGGTTGCCAAGGAAGCCCATAAGGCACCCATGATCCATTTCCTCAAGCTCTCGAGAAAGGTAATTCTCTCTCTCTCTCTCTTTCTCACGTTAACGTATGTTATTAAGTGGGGTGAGAGAAATAAATAATGACCAGGCCTCACACAATGCGAATTACATAACTAATCGGTCATTTAGAGATTCCAACCCATTACAAAGGGATCAGCCATAATTCTTCATCGTCATCAACCGTCGCATCAACAAAGTGCACATAATGCCTTACAGATGGTACCGCGCTTCCACGCAGAATGACGAATAATGTCGTGGTGGGTGCATCCCAACTTCACAAAAATTATAAGTTGTGCCGTAGTGGGTAAGCTGCCAGTGATTTGTATTAATAGCCACAAGAGAGTTTATAACGGGCTCTAGAAATGCCGCTCTTCCAGCTTTCGCTGTGACTGTGCTGCGCTTTCTGCGCAGGCTGGGCGTTTTTTACTAGGATCGGTGTTTACCAAGTAGGCGTAGAATGACGTGAGCTCATGACCAACATAGATAATAGGTCTGGACGTGAATAACTTGACATGCCTATCATGTACGTCGCGATGCATAGTGAGTACTCTATGGCTATAACTTGAGTGAGGAAAATACCCGCATACCCCGCGTTGTGATATGCGGCTATGCGGAAGTCATGATGGGATGTTAAGATATCCGGTTAATATCATTCCCGAACCACTAAAAATGTACAATTTTACGAGAATGCACTTTACGTAGAAGGATCAAGGGCATGACATACTGTTTATGTAGTTGGCCATTTCAGTGTATAAATCAAATAAGTAGGCAAAGGAATGCGGCAACCAACCATGTGATCAAAATCGTAAAACGTGTTGCACAAGCAATTTTGGTCATGAATGTGTAACATCAGTGTTGCTCATGGTGCTTGTATAACGTCAGTCGTGCTTTTACCTTTGGCTGACCGCGCTTATAACTGTGTAGTAGATATTATATGTTTACTACGGTGACTCAGCAAGCTATAATCTGGCGCTGATCGACCCAGATAGAATAGGCAAGAGAACAATGCTACCATGATGCACATCAGCGCATGTAGCGTGTATTTTAGTCGATTAAATCGACGTCTGTATTGTGACCTGACTGTCATTTTGCGTTGTGACAAATCTACCCCTTATTCGTCACAGAATGGTCGACGCGACTGCAGACAGACATTAAGCGCACAACTGCATTAAGCGCAACTGCCCCGTAACACTTGGCTCAAGAGCAATCAGTCTAACTCCTCCTCCTCCTGTATTGTGTCTGATGGATCCGATTTTCACAGTGCGTACTAGATGTCTATATTTCGTTCATCAGAATCAATTTCTTTTCTATACGTAATTTTCTCTCTACCGCCCACTGAATCGATGTTAAGAGTGCAGGCGCTATCTGTCAGCAACAAGAATTGGGTTGGTAACACAGGCTTCCGAAAGCGAAAGGGAAGATGTCACGGAGTAGCTGCGATGCCCTCTACATTCACACACACCCGGATGCGCCAGCATGGTAGTACCTGATCCCTTTCGTCCTCTGTGCTACGCCAATGCGCGTACGTAACGTGACGACGCAGCCAATAGGAACATAGAGGAAGTTTCCATGAGACAGACACCGGCTTTTTCGCAATGTGTGCAACTTCTAGCTTTTCCACCGTTATGGCTGGCGAACTTAGTGAAATGTGCATTGTGCGATCAACGAGTAATCGAAATAAGGCACGCTGGCCACGACGCAGTCACTTCAACTTTATAAAGAACCTCGGCTCGGGAAACTCAATCTGAGGAGCTCAATCTCAAAATAAAGCGCGCGAGCATCCACTAAGCAGCCAGTCAACCTCAGCCTCACATGGCAGTGGAAGTTGTTAGGACGATTCACATCTTGATTAGTCAGCAGTAGCCGTGCCAGTGCGCCTGCAATGAGCAATATTTGTATGGAGTGCAGAGACCGGATGTATTGTAAGGCGTTATGTAATAACAAGTTCATGTCAGTTTACATTTCATGCGGGCTATTATTTCATGCGGGCTATTAAATTGCAGGATTGAGGCATACACGGAGAGTTTAAAAAGAAACCCACATATTTATTGGCGTTGTGCTCCATGTTATATAAACCGTAATAATTTGTTTTTATTTCACCTACGCTTGGGTGATGCATTTCGTTTAAACCTATTTTGAAGTAACTATAATCGTTGTCGAAAGTTGTGTCTACCGGTGTTTTGTAATACGCATCTTCCCATGATACACGTTCCTATAAAAAAAGAATATCCAATTAATATTCCATCCGACAAGTGAGTTGTAAAATACGTACACAGAAGTATAAAAAGTGTTTACTACATACACATATACACACTCTTCATTTCTCCAAAACACTCTTTTTTTTCCGCAACTGACAGCTAGTGGCCATTACTTTTATTTGGTATGTAGGGCTGTCAAATCGAAAGAGAGCGTAATCTGTAATTTGTGTACCTAAATTGCTTCTGCTGTAAAGTTTTGTACTCAATGGTGCCACTGCCAATGTCACTGCCAGAGGGAATCGAGAGAAGCGGGAGAAGAAAACGACGACGCTGCTCCAGTGCTCACCACGATCTTTTCTGCCTGGGTGCTCACTAAATGCCCAATCAACTTCTCCTGCGCACGTTACAATATATATATATATATATATATATGAGGCGAGAAAAATTTTAAGCACGACCGGGGATTCCAACCGGCCATCCCTTGCTCCACACCGCACTACGTTAGACAAATCTGCCACATGCAATATGCCCTTCAGCATACCAAAGGCGAGATTTTTATGTACACCAGTTACGGCTCGCCATATAGTTTCACAATAGCTAGAGGGAAATCTGGCTCTAATGTCTACAGGGGGGTTCTTTGAGCGGCGGTTCAACCACCATGGGAATATTCGACAATGCAGGCTTTGGATTGCTTCGGATGGATTTCGCTCTTGAGATTCACGGCGTTGTTCACCGAGATATAAACAAAATGATACGAAGTTATTCTTCATTAAATTCTGTCGCACGTACAACTTACTGCAGAAATTTTGCGTTACCATAACACTGTGTGGACGCTGGACAAGTTTAACCACCAGGCTATACATTACTCTGCAATTCTGTGCCAGATTTGGCATTATCAATATTGTTTTTTCAACCCTTGAAAACAAACACGCGTGCTTTTCTCTCATAAGTGCTCATCATCTATTTATGGAAGTAAACCTACTGCACTGAGTGAGAAACACTTAACGTATCATATTAACGTGTTTTGGGACGTTAAACCCCAGATATTATTATTATTACTATTACTAACATATCATCTAGCTGCACCGACCCCAGGCGCGTCTGCCGCAACGCATCTCTCGATCCGCTGTAAAGCCGATCAAGAGGAGCTTGACGGTGCGTCTACTTCACTTCGCCGTCGTTTTGCGACCGATTTGAACGAGTTTTGGCAAGGCAGGCTCATTAAAAAAACGTGAAATGTAAGTAGTTTCCTGCACTGGTATGGCATGGTACAACTGTGCGGAGTGGTGCGTGAAGACGCTTTGCTAAAAATGCCAAATAGAACCTGTATAACCGCAACGTCGCCTGAATTCTAGAGACCTACTGGTCTTCTGCTTGTGTTTTTGCACCGTACCCCACTACCCACGCAGGATATCATTACTGCGGCACGATACAGCTGCTGCGCGAGGAGCGAATTTGAAAATGCGTAAAAAACCTGTAGACAGAGCGCTAGCTAAAGCAATCTAGTTTTGTAGATTGCTTTAGTAGTTTTGTAGTATGAAACATTATGCCGCTGGGGGGTACGCAAAGCTTGGATTTGTTTCAGCATGTTCACTACCAACTGAAAGATGGCTCGAAGGGCGCGCTTTAGATGTCGTCGCTCCACTCGTGTTTCGCAAGAGCTGGGATGCGCGCGTCCAACGTTTCTAGTAACGTCTCGCGCGTCCGACCTTTACTTTTCCCTACAGGGCGTCGTCGCCGGCGCGCTTTTCTCCTGAGAGGGGAGGTTTGTACGTTTTCTATTTTCACCGCAAAGTTTGCGTTGAAGTTATAGGCCGCACAGAGGTGGCGTTTGCGAAAGAAGTGAGTGAGCTGCTAGCTAGACGAGCCAAAGAAGGGGCTAGTAGGTTGGGTATAGTCAATACGTGCAGGTCCCTGCTCAAAAACAAAGTATACCTGGGCGTTCTTTCCGCGCGTCCTTCTTTGTGTTTAAGCAGCGCGCTGCAGGTGTCGAGCTGTGGCAGTTGTTAGCCTGCGCTCGTTCAGTGTGTGTTCTTTTCGTGCGTCGTTTGTGCTTGATCAGCGCGCTGCATGTTCCCAGCTGCTTGCCATTCTTCATGTGACATTCCCACAAGTTGCTATTGCATTCAATGCGTCACCCTTGCGGCGAAACTGGGACTTTTTTCTTCACGACGATCATCGTTTTAGGTGACAGAGGGACAGGTTGATGAACAGTTCTCATTGAGTGGGCATAGAAGATGTTGACGCATTTAACATGTTTATTTTGCATATGAGTGTATGAAAACTTTGAGAACAAACTGAAGGCCGGAATTGTCCACAATTCTGCGCTGCAGAAAAAAAAGACGAAGCTCTTGATTCGAGGTGCACTTCTCTGGTAACACAAAAAAGTGAAATTTGAGAAGCCTAATTTTCTGCCACAACGTAAAATGTTTGTTAAGGAGAATGCGAAATAATCTTACAATACAAACCGTGTGGTGAGAATGCCATTGAATACTATGATCGTGTACCAACTCAAAACACAGAAACAAGCTATCATACAAGCGGAGAGTTCTGCAAAACGGGACAGAATAATCGACCTTTGCCATTTGACTGTCCAACGAGCCTACACAAAACAATAAAAAGCTGTATACTATCATCTTAATGTGCTAGCATGCCGCTTGCATGCTAGCTGCAAACTAGCATATTGACAATTCCACAAGTGATGGCACTATGTATATCTTAACTAACTGTTTATTTGTACCTGATAAGGAGACTATTTTGGTGAACTGCGTGTGACATTAGTTCGATGCCATATTAATTACTAACTTCCGCTTTGAGGACATTGATGTTCGACTGATTACATTCACCACTTTATCAGCTTTGACCTCATTTATGCGTGCCCCGCCACGGTGTTCTAGTGGTTATGGCGCTCAACTGCTGACCCGAAGTTCACGGGATCGAATCCAGGCCGAGGCGGCTGCATTTTCGATGGAGG
Organism: Rhipicephalus sanguineus; assembly: GCF_013339695.2. Classification (NCBI taxonomy): domain Eukaryota; kingdom Metazoa; phylum Arthropoda; class Arachnida; order Ixodida; family Ixodidae; genus Rhipicephalus; species Rhipicephalus sanguineus. The sequence goes on along the minus strand of NC_051186.1, from coordinate 116,475,466 downwards.
CGAAAATGTTTGAGGCCCTTGTACTTACATTATGTGTACGTTCAAGAACCCCAGGTGGTCGAAATTTCCGGAGCCCTCCACTACGGCGTATCTCATAATCATATTGTGGTTTTTGGACATTAAACCCCAGATGTTATTGTTATTATTACTCATTTATACGAAAAGAACTGGCATTTTAACCCTATAGCTGAAATAGCTGTTTCTTTTTTTAAAATTTCAATGCCAGATATTTTAGAGAAAGAGGAAAATAACATATTGTTTTAATCTCGTACCGATTATGAATCGCTGTTTTGGCGATAGTTACATGTGATCGCGGCTACATTGATAATTTGGTGCTCACCTTTATCGCCTTTATAATATTTCTGCCAAAGCTACTGGCGTTTAAACATGTGTTGCTGCTTTACATAGTGTTCAATGACCATCCATCTGCTTAAATATTGTTTCTAGAAATGTTCAGTGGTAAGTGTATGTGCAATAAGTTTAATTTTAAATATTATTTTTGCTAGATGCTTACAGGATGCTTAAAACTGCAGGAGTCGTTTGGAATATTTTTGCATCTGCTGCGAATACAGCAATAGGCTGCTCCAAACTAGCATTTTTTTCTAAAGGCAAAAGGGGAAACTCCAACCAGAAGGTTTATTTTAAAAAACCCGACGTTTCGAAGCCTGACCGGCTTCTTCTTCAGGGGTGAGATGGCCCGAGGTGCACGGCGCTTATATGCGCTTTCTTGCCGACAGTTGCCGCAAGCCTTGACAATAGAGGGGGCAAGGTTCCCGTGGTGCGGTTGATGTTTTCCGCTGTATTCTGTATATGCCACGACTCGAGGAGAAGCCGCCGGCGCCAACAGCTTTCCTGTTCCAGGATCACCGCATCGTCAGGACAAATGCGGTGGTCACATTTTTCGCAGTGTTCCGCTACTGCACTCCTTTCGCTGTTCAGCTGACGCAGATCGTTCTTACGCTGCCGCATCCTTTCGCGGAAGTTCTTTGTTTCCCCGACGGCGGGGCAGTCTGAACACGAGATCCTATACACGACACCCTGCGCTTTCTTCTCCAGCATATTCTGGCGTCAGTGCGCTGCTCGCAGAACTACGCCCTTTATGTTCGCAATTTGCTGTTGCGCCATGTCTAGCCCGCCTCTGGGGCTGATCATGATCTTGTAGTCATCTCCTGGTAGCTGAGGTTGCCTCGGTTCCGTTCATTGATGAAGACTTCACGCCATTCAAACTGGCGAGTCTCCGTTGTTCTGGGCTCGTTCGTCCCGAACTTAGCGTCTCCAGGCTCTACTACGGCGTTTGTGAACCGCAATCTAGCCCTTGTCGTCGTATTCGTCCGAGAAAATCGCCTCCCCTTCCACTTCGCAACGTCCATCTTCGCGTCTCTCGGCTAGGAGGTGGCCCGATCGCACCCGATTTCGGCATCGTTCCCGCCAAGATGGCAGGAGAATGACGTCGTAGGCCTAGCTCTTTAGGTTCACCTAGGTCGCCGCCGAGACGACGTGCTGAAAGTAATGCTGTGGCTCGAAAAATCGCCCACTCGCACAATTCTGGTGTGTGGAGGGGATGACGGCACCACAGGGCACGTGAGTTGGGATGAGAGGAACTCCTGCGCTGCTACTTCGTCTAACATAACACCTAAAGCACACGAAGTGTCCGCCCTAGAGCGCGAAATAGTTGAAATAAGAAAGTACTGGCGCAAATTACTCGCGAAAACGCCAAGCAGAGTGAGGAAACACAACAGTTAAGAAAAGTAATGCCCATCTTCAGCAAAGTGGGACACGCGAACCGAATGAGACCCCTGCCGCCAGTAGGGCACAGACGCCCAGCTGTGAACCAACACTAGTTGTAGCACAACCGGCAGCGACACTGCCATACAAAAGAAAAACAGAAGCGCCAGACGCCGAAAGCAGCGTCTCGACGCTCTTAAACAAGCATATAGAAGTAATGATTGTGGTGGTAATTAAGACGCTGCAACAACAATTTGCCGGTTTGCAAGTACAGTTCGTGGAAATTCTGCAAAGAATAGAGGACACAGAAACCCAACTCACAGTAGTAGAATAGGCATAAAAACATCGAGACCTACGGTAGTTGGTCGGGTAAAAGTGACAGCAAAACCGTATAAACGACCCGTATTGACAAAAACCAATAAAGTCACTGGGGAGACTCCTACCATTAAACATGGCTCCACGCAATAAATACGTCATCTAGCAATGGAACCGGTGCGGTTATCGCCGGCAACGGGGGAAACTTACAGCCATTCATAAGTAGCAAGCAGGCACCCGACACCATCAGCCTGCAAGAAATGCGGGGACTGGCTAAATTATCGGGATATATATAATACGGTGCTTCTGACGAGAAGGCCTCTATTAGAACTCGTGCAGATGATAAACCTTACGGTCATAGAACACAACACTCGGTTTCCGGCGTAAACCACATCCTGATTGAAACCACCCCCACGCGCAAGGGAGCAGAAAGCCTTTTTATGTTAAAAACATACTGTAGCCCCCGACATAAGATCAGATTGGGACGGATTTTTCGTAAGTCTTTAAATGTAGCGGAAAGACAGGCCATAATAATTGTAGGGGATTTTGCTGCACCACACGCGGCATGGTGATACCATTTAAATAACATCAAATGTCGTCATTAATGGTTAGACGCTCAACACCAGGGCCTCAGCCTCGTAACAGATCCCCGGGCACCCACTAGGATGGACAACAGTGTTCAATAACGCATGTTGTCGGGGTAGTTGGTGCATTGACTGGTTAGAAAACAACAACAGTGTTAGCAATGATACTACATCCGACTTAACTTTTCCAAAGAACGCAACCGATCAGCAGTGGATAAACGCACTAGAAAACCTTGGTAGCGACCATTTCAGCATAGCAACAACAGTGCACGCATGCCCACCTAGACAAAAACGGCAGAAAAATAGCGATTGTTGAATAGCGAAATCTGGAAGGAGGAGGAGGCTGATGAAGTCCTAAATCACATATATCTTAGTACACAAACCCTACGCCAAAGTGTGAAACGATCCACCAAAACTATTCCGGCAAAAGTGGTAGAAGAGGAAATGAATTGCAAAGTCCTACATATGTGGAAGAAAAAAACGCAGCATGCAGAAACGATGGCAATAGCAAAACCTTAATCCTAACTAAAGTCGGGAAATTACCCTGCTCAATAACGAAATCCAGGAATATGCCACCAGATTAAGCCGTTGGAATTCGGAGGCCACATGCAACGCAATGGCGATAGACAAAAGGATACTTTAATTCTGGCATCCTCTGCATTTCCCTTTAAACCAGAACACTGTAAAATGACGCAGCAACACTGTCTGAAAAATATAATTCACAGATACACAGATACGGAGGAAGAACTTTTACAAGATCTGAAAACATGATACGTTGGAAGTGCAACCAAACAACCACAGCATCAGTATATTCGAAAGGCGAACCCTAATCTTAACCGCTCCCGGCCGAGCCTGCAGTACTAGCGGAGCTAATCACGCTCAACACTAAATGAGCGGCAGGTGTCGATCAAATCACCAACAAGGTCCTGAGAAATCGCGATGATAAATTCATCTCGGCGGTCACCAAGTATATTAACACCTGCTGGGAACGGGGTAATCTTCCCCGCCAATGGAGTACCGCCCCCGTTGTAATGATCCCATAGCCGGGAAAGAATCTTCACTTGAAAATATCAAGCCTATCTCGTTAGCATCATGTACTCTCAAGCTCATGCAGAACGTTATCCTCACACGTCTAACTAAATATACAGACGTTAATGGCCTTTTCCCGCACGCCATGACTGATTCTAGACCAACACTCTCTGCAGAAGATAATGTGTTACAAATGAAACACAACATAATGAATATGAAACATCAAACATTGGAAAACAATCTTATCCTTCGCCTTGATCTTAAAAAGGCTTTTGATAACATCGCCCACAGGGCTATCGTAAAAAACTTGCAAGGCCTAGGAGTAGGGCCGTGAACCTATAACTATATTAAAGACTTTCTCTGTGATCGTACCGCAAAAATCACAATTGGTGATGTGATATCCAAGGAAATCTAACTAGGGAGTAGGGTCACGTCACAAACATCTGTTTTATCTCTCTTGTTATTCAGTGTAGGTATGATCGACCTGCCAGCACAATGAGGAAATATAGATGGTTTACAAGACAGCGTTTACGCCGCTAATATAACCCTGTGTGTAACGAGAGGAAGTAATGGACACGTAAAAGGAACTCTCCCAACAGCAATACATACGATCGAGAAATATGTGATGGCAAAAGGCCTGAGATGCTCACCGCAAATCAGGATTACTTCTCTACCGCCCGAAAAGCAGGGGTCTTAAAGGTAGAATGGAAAAACCAAACATAAATCTTTTTTTAGATGGTCACAAAATACCCATTGTGGACAGCATAAGAGTCATTTCACTCCACGTATCAGCGAAGGGTCATAACGGGGAAACAGTCATAATATTAGACAACAGCGCAGAACAAATGAGGCTAATTAGGAGAATAGGTAAGCGACATTATGGGATGAAGGAGAACGTCCTGGTACGGCTGGATCAGGGTCTTATCATTAGCCGTATAGTATATGTAGCTCCCTACCTAAAACTCCAAGTACCAGAGAAGGCGAAAATCGAAGGTGTCATTTGACGGTCATTGAAACAAGCCAAAGGATTGCCTATAAACACATCGAATGACAGACTGTTATCCTTAGGTGTCCACAACACGCTCGAAGAACTTATAGAAGCCCTTACCGCCTTCAAAGTTGCAATTATTAAATTTTTTTTAAAACCACTCCTCTCTACGATTCCCTTGGGACCTGAGAGTATGAAGATAAATAAAAGAATAAATAGATAAATAAATAAATAAATAAGTACGATAGCGCGGTACGAAAGACTCACGCAACGTCTTACTGGCAGAAGCATATGTACAAAGCTCCGACTACCTACACATCACAATACGGCACAAATGTGGAAATTCCCTACGGCATTAGGAAGCAGCGTAATATACCACCGCTACCATAAAAAATGCATCCCAAACACCACAAGGAACGGCGGGAAGAAAGGACCAGGGCTATACACAGGAGATTTGAACGCTTTAAGGACGTGGTGTGCGTCGATGCGGCTGAGTACACAACTAATCAGAATACGTCTATGGTTGCAGTCAACTCGAAGGGTGATCCTAAGGTCAGTGAATGCATTAAATCTAACAGAGCCGAGGTCGTTGAGGAATCGGCTATTACTCTCGCAATGGCTTCCACACTGCCCACTATAACAGTTAGGGATTCGCAAACCGCGACTCTCAATTACGCAAAGGGGCGCATCTCGACGGAAGCGCTACGAATCCTGGCTAACTTTCGTTGTCAGCGCGTTGTCCATATCATCCGGGCACCTGCGCACTCCTTCTTCCCTGGCAACGAGGCAGCGCTGAAGTTCTGTTCCTAAATGCTATGTACCGACTAGGCCCAATAAAAGTTTTACTGAGGCAGCGAACACCGCGTCTCGAGAACTCACAAGCCGAGCCATCGGGGCTCCGCGACTGAGAATGGGAGGAGGCCGCATGGTTAGCTACAGCGAGATTATTAAACACAACAGACTGGGGAGAGCCCGCTTTCCCTCCGCACATCACTCACTTAAAGGAGTGCTCACACGAATTTTAAAACTTTTTGTATTGTTGCTCTAAATAAATATACTGGTTTCGGGAAACCTAAAACTAGTACTGCGGTGCCTGGGAATGCATCGTATATATTTTAATTACCACTACCTTAAAAAGACACTTTCGGTTTCGATATAGAGGGTGTGGCTTCTCAGTGACGTTTCATAGCAGTGTGACGTCACATGGATACAGAAACTCGCGACGTACTAGCTGCAAATCCGTCATCTGCTCATGATGCACATAAACAACGATAACTGAATTGTCGTAAAGTGACCCTGACAGTGATTTCTACGATTTAGGCTGCATGCAGAACGCAGAATTCGCAAACTCGGGGGAACTGTCTTGACTCGACGGCATAATGTCCGTTGCAGTGGGACTGGCTCGCATATGCTCAGCGACGAAAACTTTAAAGCCAATTAAAATATTTTATACGTGTTCTCCGACTCCAGTGTGTGGACAGCGTTGACACTACATACCAAGGAAACGCGTAATGTCCCTTTTGCGATGCCTCAAAATCGTGTCAGTACTCCTTTAATAAGCAGCAGCTGGTGGCATGGCGCCTTCTCCAAACCAATATGTATCCATCTCCGGTGAAGTATAATCGTTTTAATGCAGAACAATATTCATCCAAAGGTAAATTTTGTCGAGAAAGGATAGACCTACATCATATTCTTTGAGCGTGCCCACGGGCACTCCGATTGCGCCAAAAACTCACACTGGGAGGAAGTGGGAGTCCATGCTGCTCAGCACGGCCCCTGCTGACCAACTTACGGCCGTCCAGCAGGCCGAGGATGCCGCCATAGCCAAATGTCTACTGGCCGTCTTCTAGGGCTAGGTTGCGCTGAACCCCCCCCCCCCCCAATCGGCCGGCAACCGAAATAACAGTCATTTCTCTGTCTCTGTACCCACAGAAAGCCTTCTTGGGAGAAGCTACCAGGTTAAATTTGCTCGAAAGGAGCAGCGCGACATTCTCCTAGTGGCAGAATTGCCTACTACGCTCGCTCCGCCCAGCGCAGCCGTATTCTGGTTACTATTGGGTGCCCCTCGTATGTTGGCAGGCAGCCCTGCCTCTCTTTTTAAAGCAGTGTTTGGCAACGCTGTGCTACGGAATCCAGGGGAACACTGGAAATTGGTCCTTCAAAGACAATATTCCTGGCTAGGCGTCTCAGCCATATGATACCATCAACTGGGGAAGCTAAAGTTAAATACGCTGAAGAGCACGTTTGTTCAATAAAGATCACGTCTTTAAAATACACGCCAAACTTTAACGCTCATTAAATTGTACAGCACAATTTATTGTACTTTAATAAATTATGCAGCTTACTTTACGGTCTATGCAAAAAACACGACACAATTGCATACCACATGAAAAAGTTTTCGTCTTAAACTTTGTTACACATTGAAGGCAACTAAATATGCGTTATGAACTGCTTTAGCGGCATCGAGACGGGTAGCTTTATGTTGTGAATTGTTCAAAGGCTCTCTATTCGACGCTGCGTAATTACAGCTGACTATGAATTCCTGAGCGGAAACGACAGCTTCGAGCATGTTACTGTTGCACATCGCCTTAGAGAAATATAGTGTCCATTAAAAATTTCGTCACAAATTTTTCCACCACATTTGTAGAATTAACGTTGCATTACTGTGTGGTGGCCATTTGGGCATACATATTTTTAAGGGAGATGTGTTGCCACGCGCGCTGTATTTTTTTCTATTTGTGTGGAAACCACCCGTTACACGTGCAACCTCTGCCTTGCACACGCCGTGCCGGAGGGTGCAAGAACAATCTCACCTGCGCCACAGCTACAAAATTAAAATCCAAGCGGCTCGCAAACATTTACAGGAGAGCTGTTAAGGTCGAGGTTGGTCGTGTGCCATAGAGATACAATTATCATCACCATGAAACGGCACGCCGCATCTTTGTCCACTTCTTCATCGTCTGCCTCGGTACCAGAAGGCGTGCGCCCATTTGTCGGGTGCGGAATTCAGTAACTTGATGGGTGACAAAAGGAGTACAGAGAGATAAAGAAATAACAAGTGCAAGTAACAGATAAAAAGGCACGAGTTGAGCGACCTAGTACAGAACGAGATATGGCGAAAAAAGATATAGAAAGAAAGAGAAAGAGAAAAAAGAGAAGAAAAGGAAGAAAGAGAACAAAGGAGTTAATGCAGGCTACTTGGTATTTCATTGCAGGTTTTGGGTCTAGCGCTTTGGGTCTAGAAGATGACAGGAAACAGGCGCACTCGCAACTGAGCTTTATTTCGCGTCGATTGCAAATATAAAGCCATGTAAAGCACTACGTGTTACCGATAACACTGCCGCATAGTAAAACCACATAAAACAAGATAAAACGGCCTACCTAAAACGGCTAAATAAAGCTCAGTTGTGAGCGCGCCTCTTTCCTGTCATCTTGTTTCTTACCAGTTCGTACGCGGCGCTACACCCAAAACCTGCGAAAAAATAGAAAATGGACAGAAATGCAGAGAAAGAAACATACAGGGAGAAAGACGTGGAAAGAAACATGCACAAAAAAGATAAAAAAGAGAAAGCATAGCCACGTATAGTACACTAGAACGAGTATACGTTGCCATGTGGCGTAGAAAAGTTATCCTCTTCACGAACCGGCACGCGTTCGCTTCGCTACGTTCTTGTTCTTGTTCACCTGCAACTTTGGCTCACACCCACTGTGGGGGATTGGCCAAGACTTGAGTGGTTTTATAAATGTTATAATTCTTTAGAGGGGAGGTTACAGAATAGAAAAATGATAAATTTGATAGGAAATTTTGACACTTGATCAAATACGTTCTTCATGTTCGTTCTCTTCCTCTTCTGTTTCGCTCCCAGAACACGTACGCCGATTTGTCCACCAACAAATCCACCAGCTCTGCTGTCACCCATCCTTGGGGGCTTTGTGCAAGCTTCGCTAGATTTCTTTATTGCGATAGTAATCGGGGCACTCGAGGCATATTTTAATGCGATAGCGTTAAGAGCTCCTTTCGAAGAATTTCCGGCTTCGGTGTCGGCGTCAGCGTCGTTGGTTGCTAGCGAAAAAACAGCGTTGTACGTGAGAAAACAACCAAGAAAGATATTGAGAAAAGCTATAGGGTGGGCTAGTTGGTGTTGATTCATTTTCAAAGGTGCGCTTAGTGAACACAAATGACGCAAACGAAAAGTACAGGACATAAGGCAACGAGCGCAAACTCTGGGGAAAAGAATTAAAGAAAGCAAGGAAATGACCCTGAAGCCGTTTTTCTCAGTGAAAACGCACAAACCGGGCAACCTTTTCAGGACGATAGTTGAAGACAAAGGTCAATGGCAACGCTGCCTAGCGGCCTTCCTCCAAGTTTGCCTTTCTTCTCTCCCAGTCAACGACCCCTTTAGGGTTCCCAACGCCTTCAAAGTGATTGAATACATACGAGACAGCCCACCGGTGAACTGTATTTCAATAGACGTCAAAGACCTTTTCTACAATATTCCGAGGAAAGAAACATCAGGGCAGTAGAGGACGTCATTGACCTGTTCGGGATTTCCCAGTTCCAGGACTTGTGCAAGTGCAGTGTCGCGGGTTTCCTCGACCTTTTGAACTATTGCCTGCACTCAACTATGATAGCACATGAAGGGCTTTTATATGTCCAAAAAGAGGGTGTCCCAATCGGTTCTTGCGTTGCACCGGTTTTATGAGATTTGTTTTTGGCAGTGGGTAACCATGAGATGTCGGATAGTCTGCGCGAAATTGGCATTATCGCGTGTTTCCGATACGTCGACCACCATTTAATTTGCACCAAAAGAACCAAGAAAGACACATTTACTCCGTAGAGTGTTGTCAAGTCATTTGAGAGAGCAAATGGTTGGAATTCACATTTCAACTCCCAGTGGAAGGTAGATTTCATTTCCTTGACTTGGAAATCGAAATGGGGGATCAACATACCTGTTGGTCGTACAAAGTGCGGGGTGAGAAAGGGCTTCTTCCTTTCGATTCGGGGCATTCAAAAATAATTAAAAGAGGAATCGCAACCACGTGCCTGAAGCAAGCCCTTGCGAAATCATGCCACCACAGGGTAGAAGAAAGCGTGGCAACCCAAATTAAGCGACTTCAGAGCAGTGGCTATCTGAAAGGAATGATTACACAAATTTGTGAAAAGCAGATAGGAGAACTAAAACGCGACCCTAGCATAGCTAAAGTACCTATAGATAAAACCAAGAGGCCTGTCGTTTTGCCATACGTACACAGTCTTTCACATAGAATGAGGAAAATCGCTGCGCGACACGATATTAACGTAATCTTTTCAGCTTCTCAAAAGCTGAAAGGCCTGTGCAAAAAAAGGTCAATACAGGTCAAATGACCCAAAAGCCAATTTGCGATGTTAAGTACAGAGACAGGTTCGTAGAGTGCACGAAAAGGGTGGTGTATAAGATACCGTTATTGTGTGGTAGGTCGTACGTCGGACAGACGGGACGATGCCTTAATCTAAGGCTAAGAGAGCATCGGTACGCTTGCCAGCAGCTAGCAGCCGCTAGTAACTTAGCGGCACATTGCAAGAAATGTTCATGTAAAGCCTTCTTCGAATGAACAGCTGTAGTAGCCCACTCCGAAGATAAAACTGTCCGAGAAATTTTAGAGACATTGAAAATTATGGAAGAAGGCGAGGAAGCTTGTGTTAGTGCCCCTTCTATCGTCCTCACAGCGGCTGAGGTAGATTTTGCGAAAAATACAAGCTAATTTTGATTCGATCTTGCTTCTTCGGATCGCGTTTCCTCCTCACCCTCCTTTTCACCTTTGCCTTTCTTCCGTACTCCCCCCCCCTGATCATTATCGCCCTGCCCCTTTTGCCTTCTTATGAGCATCTGCGCATGCTCGTTTGCCGCACCCCTTTCTTGGGGCTACATTTTTTCAGACAATAGACCAGTCGGTAGTTTGCGCTCGTTGCCTTATGTCCTGTACTTTTTTGTTTGTGTCGTTTGTGTTCACTAAGCGCACCTTTGAAGATGAAACAAGAAAGATGCAAATAAAATAAATAGTAAAAATGTTTGGTTCGAGTGATAATCAGTCTCAGGCCTTCTGTATGGCAAGCGTGTTCTACCAGCTCAGTGTTCTACCACTGAGCTATACCGTTGCTTGAAACTTTTTTCAAAAAAATGTATGAACGTCATGTAGTGGGATGAGTCTCTTTAACGAATGTAACATTGCGTGGCAGAAGCTTAGAATCACATCAGCCGTCAATGCATGTGAAGTGCGCAACGAGTGGGTGTTTTTAGGTCCTACACATGACAAAGCGCATAGACATAATTGTTCATCGTAATCAGCAAAAGTTTGAAGAAAGTGAGCAGCCGCATACGTTCGCATGTTGCCTTACGGACGCGTAGTGGGCCTTTCGCTGATTCGCAAAAGGAATAATTATGGCTTAGTGGGTACTCCGCAACTTTACTTGCAGTAGGCATTCTGCTACGCATCAATGTTACGTGCACAAATGTGCGTTTCCTTGCGACACAGTTGAGGCTGCGACCGAGCACCGAATACAGGTAAGCAATCCGCCTTTTTACCGATGGCCCGGCGCATGCGCCCTTCGTCTAGCGATAAAGTCGCGAAAGGTCTCTTCATCTCCGGGGCTCTGCTTCTTGCAATACCGGTTGTTCCGACCCCTACCAAAACGGCACATAGCAGCACCGGAAAATGAAACTTCAGATTGTGAATGTGTGCGCAAGGGGCCCAATTACTTTATCGCGTTCCACTCTTGGAAAGACCCGAAAGGTTTCTTCATCTCCGACGCTTTGCTTCTTCCAATACCGGTTGTTCCGAGCCCTACCAAAATGGCATAGAGCAGCACCGGAAAATGAAAAATGCAGATTGAGAAGGTGTGCGCAAGGGGCCCGATTGCTCTCTCGCGTTCCACTCTTGGGAAAGTCGCAAAACGTCTCTTCATCTCCGAGGTTTGCTTCTTCCATTACCGGTTGTTCCGAGCCTTACCAAAACGGCATAGGGCAGCACCGGGAAATTAAAGTTGCAGATTGAGAAGGTGATGCGCAAGGGGCCCAATTACTCGATCGCGTTCTACTCTGGAGAAAATTTCGAAAGGTCTCTTCATCTCCGAGGCTTTGCTTTTTGCAATACCAGTTGTTCCGACCCCTACCAAAACTGCATAGGGCAGCACCGGAAAATGAAAGATGCAGACTGAGAAGCTGATGCGCAAGGGGCCCGATTACTCTATCGCGTTCTACTCTGCAGAAAATTGGGAAATGTCTGTTCACCTCCGAGGCTTTGCTTCTTGCAATACCGGTTGTTCCGACCCGTGCGAAAACGGCATAGGGCAGCACCGGAAAATGAAAGGGAAAGTTGTTTTGCTTGGGCAGCAATTGCACGCTTTCATAAAAAGGGCGCGGTCGTGTCGTGTGGATGCGACAGCACGAAAACCGCTTCGCTCCCTGTTGCAACCATATTCCTTCACGCTAGCCTGCTGTAGAGTTACACGAGATCGGATCCTAAAGGAGCAAGCCGGTAGCGTTACCTTGTGTAACATTTCCATGTTTCGCTTCGCATTCAGTGCTTCTTCCTTGAGCAAAACCGAGAATACTTTGTTATTCATTTACCTTGGCCGCCCTAGCGGCTACGCAATCGTTTTACTGTTGAATGCCCTAAGCAAAAACCAGGAACTTAGTAGCAGCAGCATTTTGGGTCTGGCAGAAGAGCGTTTGGTAACACCTGTAATCGTTACTCTGTCATATTTGTAAGATGTGTTGACAGTAAGATCATGCCTACTTTTCCGAGCTGGCTAACCTGTTCTGACATCATGTGCTGTTTCAAATAAGTTAGCCATGTGAGTATTACTTCGCGATGGTTAGATCTCAGTGTAAACAGTTACCACTCTGTGAGATGTCCAATGTTACCAAAACATCTTTACTGGCAAAATCTAGGATGTATGTTTGAATCCGAAATGTAAGGCATGAAGTCGGACACAGCAGCAGGTATTGCTGACTGCATCCCAGTATTTCTCTATAAACCACTTGGCGCCCTGAAATTCACTGCTATATGTAAAGATGTTGCGCCGACTGCTGCTTTCAGGAAGTAAGATAATCAAGTGAAACAAAATCGTGCATTCTGTTAAAGGGCTCCTCACCAGGCCACATAGCGAAATTTAGTTCGACGCTGGAATTTGTTGCGTACCGAATGAAGAGCATTACGTCGGAAGAATTTTTCCTGGTCGATAAAAAGAATTTGTAGCGGCACGAAACCATGATGCGAGAATGCGAGCTTCAGACCCATGCCGCTCGCCCCGTGTAGCCGTCGCAAGCCGAATCCCTTTCCTGACCTCTTCTGCGTCGGAGCCGGAGAATCACGTGACGCATACGCACACGCACAGACATGTCTTGTGCATGCATGGTCACGTGGGCATAGAGTAACAGAAAATGACAAGAGTGGACACACGAGCCTATAAGCGGCGGAGCTACGCAGCTGCTCGACAGCCGTTAGACGGCAGCACGTCACTCCCTGTTTCCAAGAGAACGCGCGTACTAGTGTTATATACTTGCAGTACCTTTTCTGGCTCACGATACATCTACTTGTCTTTGTCAGACTATGTGGCTGCGGCAGTGGCTTCCGCTCGCTCGCAGTGTGGCTCTAAATCCGTCTTTATCGTGTGCGATTGGACAGTTTGAAATCATCGATTCGTAGCTGTCATGACCATATATGGTCAGGTTTGCCGGCAAGACCATGGCAAGACGACGCGGCGACGCATATAAAATTGGCTCTGCTGGGATCGTCTGCCGGGAAGTCACTCTGCTTGGCGACTGCTTGGTAAGAACGCCTTCATTAGGTTCTTTTTTCCCATCATTACTTTGCAATGCATTTGTCTCCAAAGCTTTGACATTTGACGCACTTTGTGTTTTAGCGCCGAAAGGTTCTTTGTTCTTCACGCTTCGCGTATGATGCTCGTGAATTGCTTTGCATTAAGAAATAGCAACTTGAAATGCTGCGCAGCACGTTAGCGAAGAAATCGTTTCTTGGCGCCAAAAATGAGTCGCCGCTTGCGTCGTGAGGTTTTCTTTATGCATACAATGCCGCTACACGCAATTCTAATTCACTGCATGGGTGTGCAAATGTGTGAAAGAGCGCAGTTATGCTTAGAATCGTTATTTGTGGTATTCGCAGTGTGCTTGACGCCTATGTTAAGAGCCGAATTAGAGAGAACTTGAGAAATGAGAACAGTGTTCGTTGGCCTTGGCTACGACGTAATATTCTCGTTAAATACTGCCTCATAGTTCATGCACCGAAGGTTGCTTTGTTTGCACTGCGGCAACTCCTTGGGACTGTTTTTCGCAAAAGGGTGCTGAGAAGTGCGTCGAAGCAATTTGTGCGAAGGCCAGAGAAAATATGATCAACTTTTTTCTCTTTTTCCAGGTCATGTCGTCCGGAGTCAAGTAGTACGGCAGCTAGTGCTGCGCTGCGTGGTGCAACAACAACGACAGCACAGTGAGAGAGCGTGGTACTAAGTGGTTCAGGATTTCGCGATATGACAGGTGCCCTTTGCACCTTTCCAAGATGTACTTACTGAGAATGTGACTTCAAAGAAAATGTTTCGTCTCTCCCAACGATTGTCATATCTGCATAAATAATTGCATTGTGTGCTCGCCGCTCTGGCCGTGTGGCTTACACGAAGCTACTTATGCATGATATATATATATATATATATATATATATATATATATATATATATATATATATATATATATATATGACCTCCGAAACAATCACACGAACAGAAGTGGTCTCGGGGGCCGTGTAATTTTACCTATAAATAATGGCCTCTCAGATCGGCATTTTTAATTGTTTTTGCAATTTCTCATCTCTGAGGCGGCTGTTAGGATTCCCCACTTCCGTTCGGTGCGCTGCGAACCCAAATCGGCTGCAGGGGCCCTACGGGAGTGTCCTCTCTTAACCTCTCTATGACGTGGGCATGAGACGCCCGAGCCAGCCCGAGCACAGGGCGTTGCACGGCCGCTACCTTTTTTCTATATAGCGGCCGTGGGCGCTGTCTCGGTGTTCTTTGTGGTGTACTGCCTGTTTGTGAAGGATGGGTATGAAAGCTGCGAAATTTGTGTGGGCACGAGACTAGAGGCATCAAGAGCCAGTGCAATATGAACATTTGCCTAGACCCAGGAGAATAAATGAGCCTAATGAGCACAGGAACGGGGTAGAAAATTGCAGAGTTGCGTTATCAGGGCTGGCGTCCGCTCGACGCACAAGCCACAAGAACATGAACGCATGCGAAACGAAGGTAGATTAGTCTCGCATCTCGCTGCGATTCGCAGTAAAACAAAAAAAAACGAAGAAAAGCACGCACACATTCCGTTTCTGTGTCTTATTATTTCTCTCAAATTTCATTCATCTATTCAAGCAACAAATTACATAAGCTGCACATTTCGCGTAAAATAATTATCGCCTTGTCACGTGCTAGTGTGGGTGACGTCGGAGCACAGATGTCTACGTAGAAGGGGGACTTCAGAGCACTTCCTAGTAGTACGTCATCCCCTCCTTCTTTGGCAGCACGCCCGCGAGATGAAGGAAAAGCCGCGTTCGGCATGAAATTTGACCTATTTCCGCGGTGCGTAGCGTTGCAAGTTTTGGCAGATGTGATCTTGAACACCCAATGTATGCATTGCGCTCGTCAGCTCAATATGGTCAGACCTTGACAACATTAGTGACCAAAAAAGTTGAATTCCTACCATGACCTGGTGCACAAGGGCAATTAGAGTTGTATATTCCACTGATGTTATAGCTTGAGCATCTTCCACCAACTCGTGCTCTTTGGTAACATGCGGTTGCTGTGAGACTTCTCAGGCAGCACGTCCACATTATACATTGTGCTTTCGCATCGCAATCCTGACCAACGCTGCGAACCTAAAATTGTTGTGAAAATACACACTCATGATCAGTTGGACAGCGCTTATATTATGTACATTACTTCTACTTACCATCCAAATAGTGGTCCTTATTTTTGAAAAAAGAAAAAAACGCTTTATTGTAATCCCACCTATTGGGGAATATTTTTGTCATTTTATGGTTCAGCAACCATAAGTGCCTGCTGTATATTTGAAATGTCGCTACGTCTTTATACGTAGTTGTATCTTTTTTTTGCAACCTCTGAGCATACAGACGTACTGCTGGCTATGCGCACACTGTTTAGCGCATCAGGTTTCAGCGTTGGACTTTTGTAAATAGTACAAACACCCACCTAAACTTCATCAGATATAAAAGTGACAGAATGGCAAAATAGACCACCTGTATACAGTCGACCCCACCGTTATCGAACTCGCTAAAAAACGGGAATTAGTTCTATATACTGTACAATTCGGCATAAAATTTTAAAGAATTCACCGTGTTTTCGGTTCGACTTATGGTGCGGTTCGACCCTCATGGATAACCTTCGCGATAATGCAAGGAAATCGGTTTTGGCAATACGTGGAATTTCTGTTACGTTTTTATGATGCCACAATTTTCGTTAGGGCTGGGGGTATATGCAGGGACGGGGGATTAGGCGAGAAAATACGCTGTCGATGTAACCAGCGACACAACATTTTAATACGTTACTGTCCGTACTCGTCGGACGCGGGACGCCTCTAGTCTGCCTTGGCACTAGTGTTGGCGTTGTTTTTTAGTATCATACCGCGCGTGATTCCTAGCATGTTCTACCTTAGCGGCGACGTCGGAACTTTTATCTGCGTTCGACTGCATTTATTATCGCCAGCTATGTGCATACGGGCCAGGCGATTCTGTTTTACGATAGTGAATGCGTAAAAAAAGGTAGTTGAGAAGGAAACGTTGACCCCGCACGACGGCCGCGCCGACGAGGAATAATGCGACAAAGGACGCTATTGCAAGCAAACGTTTCTACTCGCTCTGCATGGCCTCCTCCTGATCAGATAGATCATTCTTCCAAATGCATGCGGAATGTCCCCTTCTGTGAGCAAAAGACAACTTCTTGTGACAGAAGGCACACTTCTGGGGGTGTTTCACTCTGCCCTATGATCGTTATCTCATTTGTTCCGGCTATTTTTGTTAGATGTAGCCGTGAATTTTCCTATGCATTGACGTTAAAGAATTGCCCTGTTCGAAAATTGTTCTATATAAATAAGCATTCGATTTACACGAATTCGATATAGTCGGGTTTGGTGCTCTAGGTTTTAGCCTTTAGTATTTATTCTCGCCGTCCTAGAGGGGACGCCCGCCATATTTAGTGACACATATCGGGCTCATTCATGTGCTGATTTTTTCTTGTATAGGTTCCACCTTACATAAATTGCTTACTCGGAGTATTTCATTGATGCTGAATGAAGCAAATTAATACCTGTTCGGCCCCTTCTTAGGCCCTTCCGCAAGGTCAACGACCCCATTGTACGTTTCTAATAACATCGGAGTGTAATCAGTAGGTGTTTTTCAGAAATGATCCGGTGCGTGTTCTTTTGTAAATTGTTAGCGCAACGGTCAATGTGTTGTTCAGTTGCCATAGTTATCATGGAACGCTGACAAATAATGAAGTTCTCTTACCGAAAGAACTTTTGATAGGAGGATCCCTTTCGAGTGTCACGAAGGGTATTAAGGACAAGAAATGTTTTCTTTGTTGTTGGCTTTCATTGGTTAAAGAAAGTGCGTATGATCACATAGTGCTGTTGCATAATACGCGAGTCGAAATATTTACTGAGTACAAATCAAATAAATAAATACAACGCTACTGAGAAGCCGCGCGCGTTCGGATATTGTAGCTGTCTTCGAACGATAACGAATGGTGTACGGTCGCACTTCCTGCGAAAAAAATGGCTAGTGAAACGCCGAGGAAAACCATAATTTTTTACCGAAGGACGAAGGCGGTGGCGTGGCGGACAAGCGTGTTCAAGGCAGCGTTTTGCCGAATCTAGAGCGCGTGAGTCCGGCTAATCGGAACTGTAGCCGTTCGTTCTTTCGTAATGAACGCCTACTTGTGCAAAATACCGTATAAAAGCCTTACGAGAAATTACCACTAAAATTCTAAGTACCCTGCGACGCAAGTACTTTTTTGTTATATTCCGAGCTGCTTGAAGAAATCACTGCGCAGCTGTGAATACGTACGCCTTTATGATGTGGCTTTTGCATTACCTGGAAAGCAAAGGACGACCAATAATTACTATGCATTTAGTCGCTGAAAAAAAATCTTAATTATACCATGGGCACCATAAATGAGAACAGTGATGCGCAAAATATCTGTTTTTTCGTGACGTGTCCTCATCAAGAGCGTTCTTGCCGCTTTCCACAGGTTGATCATTCTATATATTGACTTTAGGCAGTGAAGCGTCCACTAATTGATCACACTTGCGTGTCAAGTGTTTTACCCTATAGTAGAATCACGTATAGTTCATTTACTTCATAGCACTTCCTTACGGTGGAATGCGGTATCACTATTATAAAAAGGGCCCGGCGGATTTAGACGACAAAACTAAAGACACATGTTTGTGTGCTCGTTCCGGCAAACTGGAAGCCTCCAGGTGGTATGGGAGGGACTGTTGGACAGCTGCCTGCTCGTATAAAGACCACGTTCTATGTGACGTGAGCTGGCAAAAAAGAGTTTTCCACGCCCAAAATCAAGGCTACGAGCGGCATGCGCTAAAATGTTGACATTCGCAGGAATACGCAATAATGTACATGGGAGGAAGACCGTCGCTGTAGCTCAATAGGTAGAGCCTCGCACGCGTTATCCGAAGGTTGTACTTTCGGTCAATACCGGCGGCAAGTTATCTTTTGGTAAACTATAATTTCTTTACATTGTAATTACAATTACCACATTAAAGTTGAAGACTACAACTAATGCCCGTATATTTTCATCCGCTTCATTGTCTGTCGCTTTCATTAGGTTGTTCATAACAAAGAAAATGAGCCCCTGATCAATTCTTCTTGGCCCATTGAAGATTTTGTTCGTGTGTATTGGAGTCTTGCCGTCTTACTCCGTGACGCCGCTTTCATATTATTTATTAATCCGTGCCACGTCACCCAATTATCAGTTCAACAGCCTCTTGCAGCTTCCCTATCACGTGTAGGGATAGGGAAGCTGCAAGAGGCTGTTGTAAATCGAACAGTCTAGAACGGCATTTTAGTTTGCAATAGAAACGCGCGCTTTTGAACAGTAAAGTAGTTGATAATATCAGCAAAGTGCTTAGGAAAACGAATGGCGACCAGGAAGCGCTTAAATAACCCGCCACGGCGGTCTAGTGGTTGTGGTGCTCGACTGTTAACCCAAAGGGCTCGGGATCGAATCCCGGCCGCGGCAGCCGCATTTTCGATGGAGACGAAAACGCTTCAGGCACGTGTATTTACATTTAGGTACACGGTAAAGAACCCCAGGTGGTTGAAATTTCAGAAGCCCTCCACTACGGCGTCCCTCGTAATCATAGCTTGGTTGTACAACGTTAAACCCTAACAATTATTATTACGCCCAAATATCACAAAATATATGTACAGGCGATGTCCTGCCCAAAAAATAATTACTGCATGGGGATGCACGTTACCCACTAATGCCGATCAACACACAAACGTTGCAATGCGACCGTTAAGGTGCTCTTGGTTTGACATGTGACATACCACCAGACGTTCTCCTTTATTCACTTGATGATATGAACTAACACCACAGCAGAACAAGTGCTATTGAAATTGCTTAACGAGACAATTCGCAAAAGTAGCCTCGGCATTATCAAACGAAAACATTGTGCATATATCTTGTAGTACGTGTCTGGTTTGCAATACATAGTTGCGTTGTACGGCATCTGTCACTGGGTTGAGTGAGTGGCTACGCGGCTTAAACAGTTTTGCTCGCGGCTTGCTACGTACATCGGGTATTACTTATGATCATACAGAATATCCGCACAGGATTATCCGATGCATGACGAGGGCACATGACGATGCATGACGAAGGTCTTCGCTTGAACTCAGTTGCATAGTGTCCCTACCCTTGTAAACACGTCGCCAAAAACAAGTGACGTAGTCAAGAAACAAGTGTCCTTAAAGTAATTTACCCAAGAAAATACCGAATAGTCATAATGCAATACATCACCGAAGTGATGTATTCGCGAACCACCCAATTCTTTGATGTACTGTTCAGCCCAGGCCGCGCTACAGGGCCAGTAATAAACATACCAATAATTATCACTAGGCGTCTTTCCACTGACGCTTGCCGCGATGAGTGTTAGAGGATGGTGAAACTGAAGAAATATGCACCACATTCTTACTTCATAAGAATGAGGATTGTGCTTGTAATATGAAGTCGCACGAAAAAACGTTTTCTGCGAGTCAAGTTTCTCACTGCCCTACATCTCCTAGCATACGTAGTGGACCCTTCTTTCGTCGATGTAGTTGACAGCGGTTTCTGTGCACTGTAGGGCCAGCGATCGTCCTCATGCACAGATGCATTTCCGTAACGTGCGCAGATATTAGGCCCATAACAAAAAATGAACGTTGCTAACGTATATTGTTTTGAAATTGTGGACGGCAATTGTGAGAAAAATACTTCAAATGTTAGAAATTTCCTATGGGAGCCATCTGTGCCCTTTGTTTCTTATGTTTTGCGATGTTCATGAATCCCATTAGTATGTCTATAGGGATGCGACAATAACTATTGTATTAAACCAAAGCGCTTAGATGCCTCTTCAAACGCGAATGGTGACCTTCGGAGTCAACACGAGTGATGTGAAAATTATAGGTGGTGACCTGACCCTATGACGTCATTATGACATCAGAGATCACAAGGAATTGTAACGCCATTGTGGTGTCAATATCACGTTACATGATGACGCCCTGCCATGTCATTGCTTGATCAATGATGGGCAGATTCCGGAGGCAATGAAAAAACCACGTGAGCTGTGCACAAAGCTTCCAATGCCTCTTGTACCGGAAGCAGCGCAAAGCAGTGTTGTGTGATTAACTGGTCTAAAATATGTAAAATGTTCGAGGGTATACATCGTACTTGGGGCTTTCTAGAAGGTGTTCTGAAGCATCCTATAACCTTTTGTTGATATCTTTAAGCTAAATTTAAGAGTGTTCGTTGATCTCTAGAAAGAGCAGCCTGCTTAACATAAAGAGTTGTCTCGATGAACGCTTGTGCGAATGGACACATCACTCAGAAATGTTGTCGAAATGAAAAGAGTGACTCTGCCTGTATGAAGCCGACAAAGATAATGCAGGCCTGTTCAACGATGGGCTATCACTGAGAAATTGTTTCTGTGGTGTATTTCAAACTACTTCGCTGCAAGAAGGGAAACCTGGTCAAGTTGGTGATAGTTCCTGTTTGAACAGCTCACAGCGATAAACAGACCAGGATGATGACAAGCGCCCGAGTCGTTACCTTCTTTTTTCTATGTCCTCCTTTTTTAGCGCTGTAAGCTGTTTTACTGCGCTTACGACGTGTTAGGTGCCGTTGGGTGTTGTTTTCCCTTTTTTGGCACTTCGCATCGGAAGATTGTTATTGACGAGGCGCTTTGACTGCACGGCACACTATATTCGCACGTACACAGTGATATAAATTTCGCACATTTATTAATCCCGGAAAACTCGATCAAAGTCGTATTTAGTAGGCAACACCACTATTCGATTTAGGCTGAATACAGGGAAAGTTGAACCAACATGGTACCTACATCTTATCAGTGACCTAAATTCCAACTGCCACTAGAGGGTGCATTAAGCCACTCTCAGTTTATCACGTGATTTCCGGCTACAAGCTTGCAGTTCAAAATTCATATTAAGTATTCATTTCTGGGCTCCAGGTAACTAGGTGTTTCTGCTTCGTTTTTTATCGCCTGCCACTGAAATCTTCCTGCCAAACGTCGCTCGTTTCCTGTCTGCACTTAGCGTCCTTTCACAGTGCACGTCTTTGCCGGTTAGAGTATAATTTCTTTACAAAAAGTTTAAATCGGGCACAAGTTATTCGAGAAACCTTGGTCGTTTTGGCTCCCTGTTTCAAAAAGTGGGAGGATGAGGGCAAAGAAGACAATGTCTCCGAAACTGAACTTTAAAAGCATTTTGAGATGGCCTAACTGACCATGCCTAACATTTTTAATTTTTATCTTCATGAAATATATAGATATTTCTGTGTAATTTCACTTGAGAAATGAGCTACCTTAAAATAGTATGATTAACCCGTAGTGAGCAGATACGGTGCTTTGTAGGCGTGACTATTCTATGAAGAACGGGCTGTTTTAAAGTTTAATTTTATTAGGTGAAATGCGAATTAAATCTTTCGTAGATGTTGCTTTTGCAAAAATAGCTAAGTGTACCTTATGTCTCAAAAGGTGTGTTCAGAACTCGGGAACAAATGACACCAGGTGTTCCTTATCAAGGTGCCGATCGCATGAACTTAGCTTAGGTGCATGAGTTCTAATTGGTAAATATTTGGACGACCTTAAATGGCAGTATGCAATGCGACTGTCCTCCATGGAACAGCTATGCAGGAACGTGTGGTAATGCAACAAATGAGCTACTTAGCAAACTTTTCAGAGGAGATATCAGCAAATTCTTTTTCATGCAAAATATACTTCACGGGCAGAGACAATAAACAACTTGGACGCTCGTGGAAGCACGGTGCGTGTTGATCTCTAGGAACAAACAATGTTAGTAATTGCTAAAACTTTAAATAATGTTCCTTATTTAGCGAGAAGATTTAGTGTGACTACTTGCCAATCTGTTCCGATTATGAACTGCAGCTGGGCTTAGACTGCTTGTTAAAAGGAGTATGGTGCAAACGACGTTAAAGCAGCGATGCATTTGCGTCGTTCCCGCTTGAGAGAGCGTCGAAATAAATTGTTCAGACAACTCTCAGTATTAGAAAGTCTCATGTCTATTCCGCGCAGGTGGTGCACTTAATGCTTGAGTCTTGAATATATGCGAAATTGTGCAGTCGCCCAACGTACGTTAAAAAGAAGATACGTGTACGTCGCGGCAAACAGGGTATCTCATTGTCCTTCTTTTAGTGTCAAAACACAATAGCTAGAGTCAAGTTTGAATGCAGCTGTTTTTCCGACATGTTTTCAACGAAACAAGATAGTTTGAACAGCACAGCAAATACCGTCATCGTACTGCCTACTGAAACGTTCCGTATTCCATTCCAATAATTTCATATGTTTCCATATGGAATCCATATGTTTTCTGTATACTTTCCATATATTTTCCATCTCTTTACGTAAGATTCTTACGGAAACATGCGGAATTATTGGAATAGCATACGGAACGTTTCAGTAGGGCTGAGATAATTCCGAGCGTTTTGTTTCACAGGGAAAATTGCTACAGAACCAGAATGGGTGTGCGCAATGTTATAGCACATTAGGGGGAAAATTAAAACTAGGAGTGCGACTAGGGGTCAAAAATGATATAGCTAATAACTGCGAGAAACACTGTACCATTTTTGAGAGGGAACCAAATTTGGTGAATAAACTTTGTATCCAAATATCACTTCACGATTTTTTTTGGTTTCTTAGCCTAGACACATCAGCATGGAACGCAATAGTGTTGTACATGGCACAATCGGTGCAAGTGGCCCACGTTTTTCGTCTAAGATATGAAATTCACCAATGTGGAATGTTCCGATGTTCTTGTAGCAACCTTCCATATCTTCGGTCTATCGTTCCCGGAAGGGTCATGTACCCATCGATAGACCTATTGTTGCTTCCTATGTAATCAGTCGTTACAATACTTTCTAGCAAAGCTACGAATGCGCACAAATTGTGCTTAACGCACAACATTCACGCGCCCGCCAGTTCCCAACTTCTGCAAAGTCCATGGCAATACTTCGCGTTTCCGGTGACGTCAATGTGCAATAAATAATTGCCTTCAAGACGTATATTTTGTTAAGCTATACCAAAGTAATCATATCTGTGTAATTGTTTTATTAATCCACTAACGGTTTCGAACAAGCACATCTTGTCTTTGAGTCGTGTCTGCAAACCATTTTGGGTAATGTAGGTCGTCTGCTTGACATAATATCCCTCTAACAGTGTTTTGAACGTGGCATGGTCGTTTGCGGGCTAGTTTGCGAGTAACTTCGCAGATGCCAGCACTCGTTTGGTAAATTATGTTTGTTCCATTCACTGTTTACTATTCTGGCATCTTGTGTTTTGAAAGTGGCGTCGGGCGGAAGGAACACGCGTGTTGAGCCATATTCCTAGAAAGGTTTTCCGTGGGTTACAGCATGATTCAAATCGTCATACATATGAAACGATTAGTAGACAGTTGAAAATGTCGAAACAGGGTTCGTCTGGTTTCTATCTCTGAATAACAACAGGTAGGCAACGCACCACAGCATGTAGTGTCCTTATACATCTATTGGTAGTATATCTAGCTGTGGCAGAATGTTCCACGCACGCCGTCATGGCCACGATCGGTGCTATCACTCGCAGGTTTACATGCATAGACATACGCGATAAAGTGGACAAGATGGCGAACGCTGATGTAGCTCAATAGGTAGAGCATCAGACACGTTATCTGACGGTTGCACGTTTGGTCCCTGCCATTCTCAGGTTATCTTTTAGTCGACAATATTTTCTTCACTTTTTATATCGTTATTACTAAAACAACATCCGCTATACTTTTCTTCGCTTCTTGTCTGATTGGTTTCATTAATGTAGTGTCCAGCCACCGTAAGGTTGCTTGGTGCTTTCTCGTGCTGAAAAGACATATAAAAAGAGCGCACTCGTCAACGTAATTTTGATTCTTTTAATATATAGAAAAGTTTCAGCAGAATACTTTCAGTCGATATTTGCATCATGTACAGGCTGTTTCACACTTAGGGGAAATCTCGGAGCGCCCGGCATCGTGATGCGGCCAGCGCTGCAACCACGCGCCGTCAGCAGCTCGCGCGTGCGCAGATGTACAACTGTACACTCTTGAAGCGTATGCGCACGCGCGAGCTGCTGCCGGCGCGCGGATTGCAGCGCTAGGCGCATCGCGATGCCGGGCGCTCCGAGATTTCCCCTAAGTATGAAACAGCCTGTACATGAAATACAGCAGCCACTGCAGCACGTATGCGCACATTCACAATGGGACCATGATTTATTGGCTTGAGCCGGAAGAATATTCAACTTTACTAAATACAACATGCTAAAGACACTTTAATATCTATCTTTAGTTTTAACAGCATCTGCGTGTGTTCGCAGGTGCTCACAACAATCTGTTTTATGGCACGGTTCAGACAACTGGCTGTGATTCAAAGTGGAGGCAATTTCTACAGAACACAGACACTGGACGCGATCATAAATCACAGACGGAGAAATATCCTAGAGCCAGCAATTTGTGAGGGTGACTCGGCATAGAGTTATGAGAGATTATCTAGGAAGGAACGTCGGTGTATCTAGCACTGCTGAATATCAAAGGAAATTTAGAGCTATTAAGCATTATCTAATACAATTGTTTGCATTTTTGGCATTAGTTGATTATTGGCCCACAGACTTGTTAAAACACATATGACATTTGCAAATGAATCCCGCAAGGTGGCAGAATGGTTCAGAATGGGAAAGTAGACAATTAACCCTTTCTAGCACGAAGGCACAAAGAAATTCATCAATCCATGAATTTCCTTGTGGCTTCGTGCTACAAACGGGTTGTTGTCTATTTTGTCTTTCTTAACATGACATGACATGACAAGAACTTTATTGGAGTCCTGAGGAACTCGAATCTGGGGAGCCGGAGGCCCCCAGATCAAGTTGGTGGCTCCGCCCACGATGGGACTGGAAGTCGAAGTTCCGTCGCGATGTGTTGCGCTCTCTGGACAGCATGGGTTGGGTGTGGAGATCGCTGCTCTTCAGAGATTCCTCCCATTGCTCCTTCGTGAAGGGTGGAGAGGCATTAAATGTTGGGCACAGCCAGAGCATGTCGTCGAGAGAACATGGGTCATGGCCGCATTTGGGGAACGACTGCAAGTGGTCGGGGTCTGTCCTACTAAGCCACGGAATAGTGGGATGCGAACGGTTTTACAGAAGTGTGAATGTGGTAGCCTGAGGCCTGTTCAGTTTGGGGCGGTGTAGTGGAAATTTTTTCCTGGCAACGGATAGCCCGGCTCGCCACGAGGTCGACATCCATAAAGGTTCATTACGTACTTTTCAAGAAATTATTTCCCACTACCACATATGAGATTTATTTTATTGTAAATAGCTAAGTGTACATGTGTCGAAAGCTTTTACAGCGAAAGTTGTTACGAGATTAATTTTTTTTTCACAACCACAACCAAAACGATCACATACAGAATATACACACTTGATAAAAACACTAGCTCCAGGAGATTAAAACAAGGGCCGTTTTTGGCACCGTAGTTGTCCGCCGCCGCCGGTGTCCGTAACCAAAATCACGCCAGATAAGAAAAATATTCAGGATGGAACAAGGTTCTAACCTGGGTCCGCTGCGTGGGAGCCCAGTATTCTACGTCAGAGCCATGCCGGTGCTTGAAGCTGCTTTGTAAAAAGACCCTATACATGGCTTCATGTCGAGAAGCAACCACGGTAACATACTCGTATGTAAGGTAATGCGGTAACGAACACGCATCACACAATGCGAATTCTGTAACCAGGCGTCACACAATGCGAATTGCGCAACGAGTGGGTTGTTGAATGCTTCCAACCCATTACCAAGTCCTCTACCATAATTCTTCATCGTCATCAGCCACAGATTCAACAAAGTGCACATAATGCCTCACAGGTGTTTAGCGATTACCACGGTTCTCCGCAAAATGACGAAAAATTGCATAGTGGCTGCTTCCCCACTTCACGAAAATTATGATGATTTATAGCATTGTGGGTTCCTCACAAGTGCACTTCTGTTGGTTGCCACGGGAGCCCATAACGCTCTCATGATCGATTTCCTCAGGGTCTCAATAAAGCTATTTCCCTCTTTCTCTCTCTCTCTCTCTGTTTCCCACGTTAACATATGTTATCAAGCGTGGTGGGAGAGTAGAATAACGACCGGGCGTCACAAAATGCGAATTACGTAACTAGTGGGTCGTTTAAACCTTTCAACCCATTACAAGGGGATCAGCCATAATTCTTCATCGTCATCAACCGTTGCATCAACAAAGTGCCCATAATGCCTCACAGATGGTATGTCGCTTCTCTGCAGCATGACAAATAATGTCCTGGTGGGTGCTTCCCAACTTCACAAAAATTTTGTGGCGTAGTGGGTGCATTCCTAGTGTACTTGTATTAGTAAACACAAGAGAGTTTATAACGGGCTCTAGAAATGCCGCTCTTCCAGCTTTCTCTGTGACTGTGTTGCGCTTTCCACGCAGGTCTGGCGTTTTATTTATTTTTTTTGTTGAATAGACGAATTCCCCTAAACATTTAAGTTGACAAATTAGCTTACGTTGCATTGCCCAATGCGAATGCTATCTTTTTCTTCTTTTTATTTATATGTTGTTAAAGAAACTTGCTTCACTCTTGTATTACCCTGTATAACACGTCGCGTTGTTTTAAGCGCTTGCATTGAAGGGTTATCGTCTTTTGCAATATGGATGTATTATTTCTCGTACGCAATATATGGGGCTCTGGTGCTTTCAAGTGAATTAGTTTTCACATTTGACCCGAGCATGTGCCCATTGTAGCTTGGGAACCAGCTGAACTTCAACAGGAATCATCATTATTCACGCGAGTGACCCATACCAAGACGTGAAAACGGCCTCTGGGAGGTCTCAGTTATAGGTATCTAATCGATACGCCGCCTGGTAATACTTCACGAAAAAGAATGCAATATTTATCGGTCTTTGCTTGCTGTCACCGTTGTTTGTAAGACAAGTCGAAGTGATCGTATCTTGAAAAATGAATTCTTTTAAATTTAACATGAGTACTGAAGCGCCCCAGTCATCAGCGCCCAGGGATGAAAACGCCAGCAGATCGAACTGCTTCGCTATATACTTAATAGAAGTATTCCGTGTCCATCTACGTCAGCATAACGCTGGCTGTATTGACACGGGTGTAAAGATCACATAGAAATAAAAGTCAGACCGATAAAGACATTCAAGAAAACTGAAAAACTGCAGCACAGTTCGAGAAACCAAGGGTATTTGTATATTCAGGCTGCACCCTACGAGCCCCCGCCACCCTGCACGCTTTCACGAACAGGTCGGGCTGGTTCCGGGAGTTGGTGTTACAAAGCGAGGCTTCCCACAGTTGCGTGGCGGGGCATGGCAACATTTTAGGCCATCTATAATTTGAAATTTTAGTTATTGCTAGATCACATAATTTGCTGCTGCTTATATATTTCGTCAGAGACAAACGCAGGTGGGATGATGATGACGAACGCCTTTTATATGCATTTATTATTAACACATGTTCCTGTAATAGACAAAAAACGTTGCAAGGTTATTCTTTCTGCCACAGTTAAAGATGCCAGTATGAGCCCGTGGCCGGCTCTGTTTTCAGATGCCCATGAAGCGAATGTCCAAATATACATACGAGTATACCATACACTTGCACTCTTCATCGGTGTTTGGCGTAAGTGTAAGATATGTTAGCCAACGTCACCCTGAAAATTGTGAGTCTCAGCCCTCGCCTAGCTATATTACTGATGAGCAATAACACTGGTTAGCAATAGCTAATGCTAGCTAGTATTGGCTATGGCACAAAGCAGTCTAAAGAGCTATAAGTAAGACAGTGCATGTAACACGACTACAAAAGTAACAGCACTTGTAGCTTCTATGACGAGTTATGCAACACATGTGTGTAAGTCCAAGATATCGCCAAATTAGGCAGTGTTTTACATATGTTATATTGTAAAGGGAGCAGAAATTCATACGTGCATAAAACCGTGTTTAGCGCATTTTTATAAAGCAATGTTGGTGTCTGGCGGCTTGCTCGTGCCACTCCAGTAGAGGATACTAGAACAGGAAAGGACTCGGAGCGGTCTCAGCACCAATGTACAGAAAGTGAAGACAAAAAGGCTCAAGCCGCTCGTGGGCTGCGATCGGTAGCCAGCAGTGTGTCGTCATTTCAGAATTGCGCACGGCTCTGTCAAATTGGCTTAGGGGTGGAATGCCCGCTTACCACTCAGAATGCGCGGGTTCGAATCTCAGCTGTAGATGGTCGGTTTTTATTTTTATTCTCACTTGTTAGAGCTGAATTGGGTTTCTTTATTTCTTAAAACTAGCTTCAATTGCTACGCATTGCTGCAAAATGAAACGTAATCTGTGAAGTCTTGTTTCAAGTCTCATATTCGCAAAAATCTCGGAGGCCATATTTTACGTTTTTATTGATTGCAATGCGGTGGCGCTGCCAATATTTACGCTCACAGTCAAATTTCTCCTATTTCACTTCACATTTCAGGCTACTTTTTGTAGCGGTACGTAGCAAGTGAAGCTCATTTTAAGAACGAAACGAAAACCACTACAGCTGTAACGAGGGGCGCTGAAAATAAAAACCACCTTCTACAGCTGAGATTCTAACCAGGGCATTTTCAGTTGGAAGCGTGCATCCTACCGCTTCACCACTTTGAAGGACATGCGCGCAACTCTTAAACGTCGACACATTGCAAGCTACGGATCACAACGCCGGAAGCGACTTGGCCCTGCTTGGGCTTCAATTTTCGAAGCTGATTCCGAGCCCCACCGCGATGGTCTAGTGGTTATGGCGCTCGGCTGCTGACCCGAAGGTCGCGGGATCGAATCGCAACCGCGGTGGCTGCATTTTCGATGGAGGCGAAAATGTTTGAGGCCAGTGTACTTAGATTTAGGTGCACTTTAAAGAACCCCAAGTGGTCAAAATTTCCGGAGTCCTTCGCTACGGCGTCTCTCATGATCATATATTGGCTTTGGGACGTTAACCACCAGATATCATCATCGGCAAGCTTATTCCGAGCACGATCCCCCATAACGAGCTCTATGACGGCACGTCATCGTTTTAGACTTTTTCACGCAGCATTCACCAAACTTGCAGTCCTGTGTGTGACTGCACTGTCTATTATAAATTGTAACCTGCAATAATTTTGAAAATACGCATCTCCTTCGGCGCATTGTTCGCATTTCTTATATTCAGTGCCTGCTCTTAGAACGCTCTACGAACGTTTAAAACATGAGAAGTTTTTTTTTTTTTTCACCAGACGTGTACTTAACCATCGGCTTGATGAAAGTTTGCCAGATGCGCTATTGTGGAGGACTTATTGTGAGGAAGTAAAGGAATGCATCTTCAAAGCTTAAGGCCTGCCTTTCATACCCAACGAAAGAATAGAACATCCCGCATAGCGAACAGGCGCTGTGTAAAGAGCTTCGAAGTTGATGACGGACGCCACAGCGGCGTGTTTTGATGCGCGTCTATAAAATAGCGTGCAGCCCTGTACAATGAAAAAACGCAGCCATGTATCAACTACAGAACACTTGGGAGCGCTTGAGTAGCGTCGCGTGAGCGTGCGTCCATTTCATATTTGACGAGTTTCGCGCGCATTTGTTTTTTCTCGGAAAAAACAAGCAGGCAGATTTCTGCAATAAATTAATGGTTAAATATGGCGTTATATACGCGACGTCAACATAAGGCTGGGTAATTCAAGTTAAAACAATAATTAGCGCTTAGTCATAAAAAAAATAAAGTGTTGTTGTACACACAAATAACACCAATATGCAACAGGTAGAACTTTCCTAGAGTGCATGATTTTTTGAAATGTGAGTCCAAGTTTGCTGGGACATTCAGTATATTATATATATATATATATATATATATATATATATATATATATATATATATATATATATATATATATATATATATATGCGTTTGTTACCTGATACCTGCGCGAGGTATCCTGCAGTGTCTTCAATGCATCACATTCGCAAATCATAACTCCAAGGCACTCAATAGTACATTTGAATAATGAAAATCAAGGAATGCGTTGTTTTGTGTGAGTTTCAGTAATTACTGTTATTTTGCGTGCACCTAAACATCTAATTCTTCGGCAATCAGTCAGCTTCAATTCTTGCACGAAATGAATCAAATGTTAGGCACAAAATGCCTGTCCGGTTTGCTTTTTGATTGTATTCGTTTCGAGCAAAGAAAATAGTAATGTTGACGTTGGTCCTGGAAGCGCGGCAAGTCGAACGATCCTCTAACATGGTAATGTCTCCAGCAAAGTGATCCTCAGCAGCAATACGCGACCTAATGAAGCTGAATGAGGGCTAGTAGTCCACTCAGGAAGCCCACGCAAATGTCAGCACTGCGTT
>NC_051186.1:116006192-116135365 GCF_013339695.2 Rhipicephalus sanguineus | reverse complement strand
GGGGGGGCGAAGAACTTTACTGAGACCCCGAGGAAATGCATCATGCGCTTATGGCCTTCCTTGGCAACCAATACAAGTGCACTTGCGAGGAACCCACTACGCTCTAAATCATTGCAATTTTACTGAGACCCCAAGGAAACGGATCATGCGCTTATGGGCTTCCTTGGTAACCAATACAAGTGCACTTGCGAGGAACTCACTACGCCATAAATCATTGTAATTTTACTGAGACCCCGATGAAATGGATCATGCGCTTATGGGCTTCCTTAGCAACCAATACAAGTGCACTTGCGAGGAAATCACTACGCTATAAGTCATTCTAATTGTTGAGAAGTAGGGCAGCAGGCACTGTGCCATTTTTCGTCATTCTACGGAGAGTCGTGGTACCTCCTAAACGCATGTAAGGCATTATGCGCACTTTGCTGATGCTGTGACTGATGACGATGAAGAATTATAGCAGAGCATTTTGTAATGGGTTGGAAGCATTCAACAACCTACTCGTTGCGCATTTCGCATTGTGTGACGCCTGGTTACAGAATTCGCGTTGTGCGACGCTTGGTGCTTATGTTACTCTTCTACCACGCTATATGGCATATGCTAATGTGGTTCCTTCCCGACATGAACCCTGTATAGGACCTTTTTGCGAAGCAGTTTCAAGCACCGGCATGGCTCAGTTTCTGGTTTGTTACTGAGCCATGCCGGTGCTTGAAACTGCTTCGCAAAAAGGTCCTCTTTTTATTGACTGTTGGGACGCTGTGTTTTATTGGGATGCGCTGCAGAGAACATTGAAGAAGGAACTGCCAGTTGATGCCTACGGAATTCGTTTTCTGCCTGTTCGTGGAAATAATGTCCCATATGACCTCTTCACGCTTCTAGGTCTTTATAGCATATGGAGGTCACGTATGGATATACGAAATGCTGAGCCACAAGCGCGATCGGTTAACGCCTATTTTGTTGAACAGATCACGAAGCTCAGAGAAGTGCTGGAGCACCGAGGGGCATGTGATGAAATGATTTGTATATTAGATACACTGAAACAGTTAAAAGTTCATAAGTAGATCCAGCGAGCCTTACGCGTGCTGGTGGGTGATGTGTGGCACATGTGTATATGTATGTAACGTATTGACATCGCAATAAAGAAAAGAAACCGGCATGGCTCAGAGGCTGAATACTGGGCTCACACGCAGAGGACCCAGGTTCGAACCTCGTTCCATCCTAGAATTTTTTTCTTATTTCGTTTTTTTTTCTTATTTCGAGCAATACTGGTTACGGACACCGGCGGCGGCGGACAACTACGGCGCCAAAAACGACCGGTGAAATGATCTCATAACAGCTTTCGCTGTAAAAGTTCTGTATATTTCTGAAACTCCCCGTATAACTTTACGTTTCCTTGAGAGCAGTAAAACACGAGGACCGGGTAAGACAACTAGGCCACACAAACACCGACTGCATAGCCTGGTTCTCGCTGATGATGTAAATATCTATCGGTTACTATATATATATATATATATATATATATATATATATATATATATATATATATATATATATATATATATATATATATATATATATATATATGTATATATATATATATATATATATATATATATATATATATAGGTTTCGAAAGAATGTTCCTGGCTATTGGTTTAATTATATGAAAGAAAACTAGTCACAGTGAAAAACATAACAACATTTATTCTGAGCTTTCGGCCGGGGACCGGCCTTTATCAAAGAATGCATTCGTACATGGCGTACGGGTTTAAGTACAGATTTTGTCAATACATAGATGTAGACACACCATCGTGATTCGTTGGACTATGACATGGGAGGGGCCAGAACAACAACAACAGCAAACAAATCCCAGGGAGAGAGCGACACGCATACAAGATGACACACACAGCATTGTACTCTGTGAAGAGTAGAGTATAGGCGGGGTCAGAACATACACAAAATAAATAACAAACAACGAAACGAACCTACGTGTGTGGTTCGGAACGAGAGGCGGAGGGGAAAAAAAGAAAAAAATGACAAAGATGCGAACGCACTTACCACGCTAAATGGGGAGACCCATCAACTACGGGAATAAAGGAGAATACGCTCACGGACGCCGGATGTAAACGTGCCGCACGCGTTTCCTTGCTACCTTCAAAAAGCGCGTCAAAAGCAGTTAAGTGTTTGCCCATCCATGCGCCTTTTAGAGAAGGGGGTTCGGTACGGCTTTTGAAGTCGACCGGTCTCCGCGGGCATCTTGCAGTTGCTCGCGGTAATGACCATAGCCCTCCCTCAAAAAGAAGGATACGACTCGCCGGTGAACAAGACTGAGGACAGCTGCTGTTAGGCGCAATGTGTGGGCACATGACATATTTCTTTCAATCAAGAGACATGATAAACATATACATATACATGTACATATCCGTACATTCACACACACATATAGATACATACGGATATACATACACATGCACATACGTACTCATATGAACCAACAACCGATGTTCAAGCGGAAAAAAAAAGAAAAAAAAAGGGGGGGGGTACCGCATTCGTACTTGCAGGAAGGGGGGAACGAGCACGCACGTAATACCCGTAATCACAGTACCAAACTTAATGACATATGTATTTATCAAGAAATGGGTCCAGGCTCGAATAGCACAATGCGCGACGTGTCTAATCACATGTGTACATGCATGCACATCAGGGTAAACGGATGCTTCAAATTCTGCATTCCGAGTACAAAAGTTTCTTGGGAATCGGTCACCTAGTTGCCGGCAGAATCAAATTTTTCGGGTTCGTTGCAGGTCAAGCATGATAGTCGGCCTATGCTTTCATTTATGCCACCAGAGACACTGTTAAATTTGTGGATCAGGTATGATTCACGAGCCTCCCGGTCATAATGGGTCTTGAAATTGGATTGGAGTACCGCCGCGGAAAATGTATGGAAGGGGTGGCCAAGGTTATTAACATGTTTAGATAGAGGAAGGTGCGGTAGAGCCTTTACGTGTGCTCTGTGATTATTGATTCTCATCCTGAACGCAGTCTCAGTTTGACCAATGTACTGTGCATGGCATAAGGTGCACTCGAGAAGGTAGATTATGTTCGCGCTGTCACAGTTGAAGTTGCCTCTTATCTGATAAGAAAACGAAGACGCGGTACTTGTGACGGTGGACACTTTGTTCATCATTGGACAGAGTTTGCACCTAGGCTTGTTGCAGGGGCCGCTGCCTGTGAATTCAGGAGTGTTGACTTTAGAGGACGTTTACAATATCTCTAATGTTCTTCGCCCGTCTGTAGACAACGCGTGGAGGTTCCGGGAAAACACATCGTAACTTGTCGCTTTCAAGTAGAATGTTGTGGTGCCTTCTGAGGATGCGGTTTATGTTAGGCGGGGAAGCTGAATATGTTAGAATGAGATTGGGAGTAGTATTTGCGGGTTCGGATTCTGTCTTCTTTATCAGGTGGCGGCGGTCCTTCTTTTCAGATTTCCTAATAGCATCGTTAATGACAGACTGTGGGTATTGTTGCCGTGTGAGGTCAGTGCTTAGTTGTTGACAGTTGGAGGCGAAGTCGGCCTGGTCAGAACAAATACGCCTAAACCGAAGAGACTGGCTGTACGGTATGCCGAGTTTACAGTGCTTGACGTGGTTGCTGCTAAAATGAAGGTATTGGTGTCGGTCGGTTGGCTTCCTATACACTGAGGTCACGAGCTTATGGTCTGATATTTTCACTGAAACGTCAAGGAAGTTAATGGTAGAGGCCGAATATGAATGGGAGAATGAAATATTCTCGTGGGCATTGTTGAAAGCACTTATGAAATTCCTGAGTTTCTCTTCCCCGTGGCACCAAATGAGAAAGATATCATCGATGAACCTTCGATAAAAAAGGGGTCGGAATGGGGTGCTGCTTAAAAAATCAGACGCAAGTTTGCCCATAAAAATATTGGCATAGTTGGGGCCTATCTTTGTTCCCATCGAGGTTCCATTAGTTTGGACATAGTGCGTGTTGTTAAACTCGAAGTTGTTCATCTCCAGAACGAGCTTCAGAAGTGTTCTGAGAGTTTCGCCGTCAATTGAACTGTTCTGGGGTGAATCTTCGTACGCCTGAACAACAGATTGAATGCCATCCGAATGAGGAATGTTCGTGTACAAAGATGAGACGTCGAGTGTAACCAGCAGACTATCCTTAGGTATAACCAGATCAATAATATCAGCCAGAAAATGGTTGGTGTCTTTGACATAGGAAGGTAACGTTGGAGGAATGTCTTTGATTAGGCTATCGATGAAACTGGATATTTGCTCTGTTACTGTTCCTATGCCGGAAATAATGGGTCTGCCTGGATTGCCTTCTTTGTGTATTTTGGGAAGCATGTAGAATCTTCCAGGAACTGGACTTAAAGCTTGAAGTGACGCTGCAGTTTTTTGGGTAATCTTTTTGTTTTTCACAAGTGTCGCCAATGTCTGGCGCACTTCGCTTTTGAAGTGAGTCGTCTGATCGGTATCAGTTAAACTATAGAAGGAAGTGTCGCTTAGCTGTTTGCGGGCCTCACTAATGTAGTCCTGTTGATTCATGATAACAATCGCACCACCTTTGTCAGCGGGCTTGATTATTATGTCCGAACGTTCGCTTAGACCCTGTAGTGCCTTCTCCTCACTCTTAGAGAGATTTTTTTGGTATGGCGATTGGTTCCTGTATTCGGATAGAATGTCACGTTGGACTGCTTTGATGTAGATGTCTAAGAATTTATCCCGTTGGGAAGGAGGAGTCCAATGACGTAGTGATGGTAGCCTAATGTCAATGTTCGTTTCCTGTGTTCTGCCATAGTAGTACTCGTTAAGCCTCAGCGTGCGCGCGAAGTTATCAAGATCCTTGTAGAGTTGAAACTCGTCCAATCTGCCAGTTGCGGGACAAAAACTTAAGCCTTTTGATAAAACACGCTGTTCATCACCCGTGAGTGCGATGTCGGAAAGATTTACTATATTGCACTGTTTGGGTTGTGACGCATTGTCACCAGGAACCCCCCTTTGGACCGGGGAATGTCGAAACCCAGAAGATTGCACTGTTTCAGGAGGCTGAGTTATTCCGTCCCGAAGAAGCTTTTTCCGCTTTGTTGTTGCCATTTGGTTCTCTTTGTCTTTTGTGAATTTTTCTAAAAGGCGGATTTCAGAGGTCGTCAAGCAATTTTGCTGAGTGAATTTCTTTTCCTCGCTAAGCAGAAGTTGTAGTTGAGAACTGTCATGCTGAATAATTCGCACTCACGTCGCACTCACGGGTGATGAACAGCGTGTTTTATCAAAAGGCTTAAGTTTTTGTCCCGCAACTGGCATATTGGACGAGTTTCAACTCTACAAGGATCTTGATAACTTCGCGCGCACACTGAGGCTTAACGAGTACTACTATGGCAGAACACAGGAAACGAACATTGACATTAGGCTACCATCACTACGTCATTGGACTCCTCCTTCCCAACGGGATAAATGCTTAGACATCTACATCAAAGCAGTCCAACGTGACATTCTATCCGAATACAGGAACCAATCGCCATACCAAAAAAATCTCTCTAAGAGTGAGGAGAAGGCACTACAGGGTCTAAGCGAACGTTCGGACATAATAATCAAGCCCGCTGACAAAGGTGGTGCGATTGTTATCATGAATCAACAGGACTACATTAGTGAGGCCCGCAAACAGCTAAGCGACACTTCCTTCTATAGTTTAACTGATACCGATCAGACGACTCACTTCAAAAGCGAAGTGCGCCAGACATTGGCGACACTTGTGAAAAACAAAAAGATTACCCAAAAAACTGCAGCGTCACTTCAAGCTTTAAGTCCAGTTCCTGGAAGATTCTACATGCTTCCCAAAATACACAAAGAAGGCAATCCAGGCAGACCCATTATTTCCGGCATAGGAACAGTAACTGAACCAATATCCAGTTTCATCGATAGCCTAACCAAAGACATTCCTCCAACATTACCTTCCTATGTCAAAGACACCAACCATTATCTGGCTGATATTATTGATCTGGTTATACCTAAGGATAGTCTGCTGGTTACACTCGACGTCTCATCTTTGTACACGAACATTCCTCATTCGGATGGCATTCAATCTGTTGTTCAGGCGTACGAAGATTCACCCCAGAACAGTTCAATTGACGGCGAAACTCTCAGAACACTTCTGAAGCTCGTTCTGGAGATGAACAACTTCGAGTTTAACAACACGCACTATGTCCAAACTAATGGAACCTCGATGGGAACAAAGATAGGCCCCAACTATGCCAATATTTTTATGGGCAAACTTGAGTCTGATTTTTTAAGCAGCACCCCATTCCGACCCCTTTTTTATCGAAGGTTCATCGATGATGTCTTTCTCATTTGGTGCCACGGGGAAGAGAAACTCAGGAATTTCATAAGTGCTTTCAACAATGCCCACGAGAATATTTCATTCTCCCATTCATATTCGGCCTCTACCATTAACTTCCTTGACGTTTCAGTGAAAATATCAGACCATAAGCTCGTGACCTCAGTGTATAGGAAGCCAACCGACCGACACCAATACCTTCATTTTAGCAGCAACCACGTCAAGCACTGTAAACTCGGCATACCGTACAGCCAGTCTCTTCGGTTTAGGCGTATTTGTTCTGACCAGGCCGACTTCGCCTCCAACTGTCAACAACTAAGCACTGACCTCACACGGCAACAATACCCACAGTCTGTCATCAACGATGCTATTAGGAAATCTGAAAAGAAGGACCGCCGCCACCTGATAAAGAAGACAGAATCCGAACCCGCAAATACCACTCCCAATCTCATTCTAACATATTCAGCTTCCCCGCCTAACATAAACCGCATCCTCAGAAGGCACCACAACATTCTACTTGAAAGCGACAAGTTACGATGTGTTTTCCCGGAACCTCCACGCGTTGTCTACAGACGGGCGAAGAACATTAGAGATATTGTAACGTCCTCTAAAGTCAACACTCCTGAATTCACAGGCAGCGGCCCCTGCAACAAGCCTAGGTGCAAACTCTGTCCAATGATGAACAAAGTGTCCACCGTCACAAGTACCGCGTCTTCGTTTTCTTATCAGATAAGAGGCAACTTCAACTGTGACAGCGCGAACATAATCTACCTTCTCGAGTGCACCTTATGCCATGCACAGTACATTGGTCAAACTGAGACTGCGTTCAGGATGAGAATCAATAATCACAGAGCACACGTAAAGGCTCTACCGCACCTTCCTCTATCTAAACATGTTAATAACCTTGGCCACCCCTTCCATACATTTTCCGCGGCGGTACTCCAATCCAATTTCAAAACCCATTATGACCGGGAGGCTCGTGAATCATACCTGATCCACAAATTTAACAGTGTCTCTGGTGGCATAAATGAAAGCATAGGCCGACTATCATGCTTGACCTGCAACGAACCCGAAAAATTTGATTCTGCCGGCAACTAGGTGACCGATTCCCAAGAAACTTTTGTACTCGGGATGCAGAATTTGAAGCATCCGTTTACCCTGATGTGCATGCATGTACACATGTGATTACACACGTCGCGCATTGTGCTATTCGAGCCTGGACCCATTTCTTGATAAATACATATGTCATTAAGTTTGGTACTGTGATTACGGGTATTACGTGCGTGCTCGTTCCCCCCTTCCTGCAAGTACGAATGCGGTACCCCCCCCCCTTTTTTTTCTTTTTTTTTTACGCTTGAACATCGGTTGTTGGTTCATATGAGTACGTATGTGCATGTGTATGTATATCCGTATGTATCTATATGTGTGTGTGCATGTACGGATATGTACATGTATATGTATATGTTTATCATGTCTCTTGATTGAAAGAAATATGTCATGTGCCCACACATTGCGCCTAACAGCAGCTGTCCTCAATCTTGTTCACCGGCGAGTCGTATCCTTCTTTTTGAGGGAGGGCTATGGTCATTACCGCGAGCAACTGCAAGATGCCCGCGGAGACCGGTCGACTTCAAAAGCCGTACCGAACCCCCTTCTCTAAAAGGCGCATGGATGGGCAAACACTTAACTGCTTTTGACGCGCTTTTTGAAGGTAGCAAGGAAACGCGTGCGGCACGTTTACATCCGGCGTCCGTGAGCGTATTCTCCTTTAGTCCCGTAGTTGATGGGTCTCCCCATTTAGCGTGGTAAGTGCGTTCGCATCTTTGTCATTTTTTTCTTTTTTTTCCCCTCCGCCTCTCGTTCCGAACCACACACGTAGGTTCGTTTCGCTGTTTGTTATTTATTTTGTGTATGTTCTGACCCCGCCTATACTCTACTCTTCACACAGTACAATGCTGTGTGTGTCATCTTGTATGCGTGTCGCTCTCTCCCTGGGATTTGTTTGCTGTTGTTGTTGTTCTGGCCCCTCCCATGTCATAGTCCAACGAATCACGATGGTGTGTCTACATCTATGTATTGACAAAATCTGTACTTAAACCCGTACGCCATGTACGAATGCATTCTTTGATAAAGGCCGGTCCCCGGCCGAAAGCTCAGAATAAATGTTGTTATGTTTTTCACTGTGACTAGTTTTCTTTCATATATATATATATATATATATATATATATATATATATATATATATATATATATATATTGACATTGCTACACAGTCACTCACAAGGTCGTAATTTCACGGCTGTCATCTTACACATATAGTCATTTCCGGCTTATAATATTTTGACTTTTAAGGTTTAGGCAACAACAGCATTTATTATGACGGTATCGGCGAGATTACGCGGCGTCGACCTCTTTAGGCAGTCGACATCCCGCACATGAGATATTTAGGATGCGATGTTTACATTATGCTGCCAGTCGCCGATAACAAAAATCACTATCATCAGGGGCCTCTTTGGATATGAACTAAAATGTCAGGCCACATTCTTCCCGTATATAATCATGAACTACCGCTGTTGTGTTTTCTTTGCAGCTCATACGTGGATAATTATCCGGCCCAAATATATGATTAAGTACATCTTCCATACTCGCACGTACCTGAAAAGAAAGAAAATTGTTTAAATGCTTGCGAAACGCGTACCAAACGAAAAGACCATACCAGAATTGCTCAAGGTGTTCATTTATGGCATTATGCTATAGGTTCCTGAAAGACCGTTTTAGCTGCGTTCAGGATACCCTACATACGGTGTATTTACGCCTGCATAACACACCCACTCTTTTCATTTTTACATCGAGAGGATTCGCGACATTCGCGATAGGTTTGACATGTGACATGTGACAGCAAATCGCGATATCCGCGTTTTGCTGTCACATGTAGTCCTTGCAGCATTATAGCTGGGATGCTTATTCTGATCACGCCACGAATGATATCGACGATATTTTTTTCCTTTCTAACCCCTTTCATCATCGCGCTTTTTTCGGGGTTCTTTTGGGAAAAAACCATATCGCGCGACCATGTCGCGCGATTAAAAGCGTTCACAGTGCAAGTATTGCTTGCTAGAAGCGTAGAAGAGCGCCAAGAGTCAAGCCATGTGAGTTTCGGAACTAGTGTGTGTCAAAAGTCCTCCCTTTACAAAGGGCTCACTGAGAATTTTACATAATCTTCAGCTACGTCATCAGTAAAGGGCCCGTGCGCCTGCGTCGGTGTGCATGTTGCCTTACGGGCACATAGTGGGTCCTTCAATACTTCGCAAAGTGAGGGATTATGGTGCAGTAGGCAGTTCACAGCTGCATTTGCTGTAGGTACCCTAGGAGAGTTAGCAACGGCCACTTTCATGTGCGCAGACGTTTCGTTTTCTCGCCGCACGGTTTAGAGGCTCAGCTAGGAGCGAAGCATGGTAACGAATGGGAAGGCGATGCAAACGGGGCCCGATTGTGCCATCGCCTTCCGCTCTTGAAGGAGATGTTCATGCGTCCTCCAAATTTTCGCCTTACGTCTTAGAAGGGTTGATTTTCTGAGCATTTTTGTCTACCTATAATGTTGATTTTTAAAAGTTCGTATGGAACAGTTTCGATGTAAAAGGGAAGTTATTCACATTGAATATTATATTGAAGCATAGGCCAAGTGAAATTACTATAAGGAAGACTATTGTTAAATAGGATTTTAGTTAAAGAAACATCATGGACAAAGGCCAGCTGCCTGCCAGTAATCAAGAAAAATGAAATGAACGCCGTTACAAAACTTTCAGCACATTGTGATGGAGGTGTCAGCATCCTGACTAAGTAATTGCGATAACCACGAAGTTTTTTGTGCCACTTCTGCAAACGCCATTTTCGAAACACAAGCTGCAAAAAGGTAGGGAAGGTTCGCTGTAGCGGTGCGAATACAGGTAGCAGCAGAGCTGGCGGCGTTCCTCTCCTTCTCACCCTTACCTCCTTATTTTTTCTCTCTTTCTATTTCTATCGCTTTCTCGGTATTTATATCTTTCTTTTTTTTAACGTCAATTTCTTTCTTTCTAACTCTGCATTTCTCGCTTACTCTTTCTATCTCTTTCTGTTGCTCACTTATATCTTCCTCTCTTTCTTTCCATCCTTTTATTTATGCATTTTGCGCTTCCTGTATCTCTCTCTCTGATTAACTCTATGGTATGTTTTACTCCCTTCTGCTTACCCTCCTCCCCACCCGCACATCTTCGGGTGAAACTGTAGACGGTGCCTCTGTATGCGTGACTGAATTCGAAGTTTATACGTCAGGCGAAGCATCACGCTTAGCGCCATTTACATTTTTTTCCTTTCTCTGTTCGCTCCACCGTAGTGTGAGTTATGTGAGCGAAATGAACTTCTTTGTGGCTTCGTGCTATAAACAGGTGCCTATTTTCCCTTTCTTAACCCATCCGTCACCTTGCGGGATTCCGCAGAAATGATTTGCAAACCAAGTTTCATTTCCTTCTTTGCTAAGAGCGTGCATAACCATCACTGAAGAGAAAATCAATGGCGAACGTTTTACATTTACATTTCCTGCCCAAATTTCCGATGGTGACGTCATAAATTTCAAAGTGTTCCTTCGTATTTTGGCCACATTGGCGCAATGAAATTTTCCGAAATGTGGTATCTTAATTCTCTGTCTACATCAGAAAACAATGTACTTCATTTTTACCGATTAGGACCAACGTAAGCTCTACAAGAAGCCGTCAAAATCTATGACGTCACGGCTACTGTTGCGGGAACTCC
Source organism: Rhipicephalus sanguineus (assembly GCF_013339695.2). Lineage (NCBI taxonomy): Eukaryota > Metazoa > Arthropoda > Arachnida > Ixodida > Ixodidae > Rhipicephalus > Rhipicephalus sanguineus. The sequence goes on along the minus strand of NC_051186.1, from coordinate 116,124,223 downwards.
AAGGAGGGGTCGCCACCCGCATTTTTTTTTAGTTTTTTCCCGTACCAAGCGTCTTCTGGCAGCCAGCGTGGTGTTTTTCCGGCAAGAAGAATTTACACATACCAGAAAATCGTCTTCTTTTTTGTGTCCCTGTAAACATGACATGTTATCCTGCAGATTTTTTCTCACTACATCTCATACAAACTTACCGCATAAAAAAATTGAGAAGAGTCGCCGCGTAATTGCTGACGCTAGAATTTAATTCTGCGCATTGCCATCACTACTAAAAGGCAACTCCAGCATATGGGCTCTTATTTGTGTACGAGAAGATGTATGGTCAACGGAGGCAGTACAAGCAGAACAGTATCAAATCAAGGTATCCGTTTTCAAGGTATGTGAGGTAACAATTATGTATTGTCCTTATAAACTAGAAAGTGAAATTTTGGTGCGACACTCGGCTGCTTGAGCCATAAGAAAAAATGTAAGCTCACCTTGAAATAAACCGCAGGGGCAATACATTCGATATACTGGGCAAAGTTTCCTTACTGAGCAGCGTTGACCGCGGTTTGACAGCGAGGTGCAAACTACGGTAGTTCTGTTTTCCAAGCAGCACGCCCCCTCTTCGCAAACTGTCATTTTATCGCACTTCTGGCCTAGACTTCGGATCTGTAATAAACCGGCTATTCAACTGATGCCCTTCTACCAACACTTCTACGAAATATGGCAGCAACACTGTGAAGTACGCGATATCGTAGTTGTCAAAAACTTTTACTTCCGAAAGAACTCATTACTGAAGTTAACGTTTTCGACATATTTTTACAGGTAGATATGAAGCTGCATTAGTGTAGGGATCTCAGAAATGATGAAGATATCAGGGTGCGCGAAGAATTGGCGCGTCCGTGCTTCAGCCTTCGTAACGCATCTGTGTCTTTTTCTTTTAGTGCGCTATAGGTGTTAAGATAAGTTGGAATAACAAGATGCCGAAGGGCACGTTCTTTCAATTCTCTTCAGCCTTTTTGTCTAGCCGAATACCCACACGTGTAACCAGCTATTCCATCTAATCCTTCTGTCAGGAATATTTTGGCAAAGGAGGTGGGTCGCAATGGAATGTTACCATGGCCACCGTTTCGAGGCGTACTCTGCAATGAAGGGACATACGGAGCCTTCATCTGAACCGCGACATCCATGACAAAGCTTACAACTGAGGAAACCACATTGTCTCATTACAGTGTACTGCAAAAAAGGCCGTCATAGAGCATTTCGAAATCGAACATGGAGAGCACGATTTCACAAAACCCCTTCGATACCATTTAACCTATTACCACGTATGTCTAGAGATGGGTGGTCTTTCAGTACTCCAAACCGTCACGTGCTGTCGTGGGCCTTTTTCTTATTGTCACGGGCAGAACTACAGAAAACCTTTGCTCGGCATTTTGGTCTCTTAAGAAGACACCTTGTCGTTGTCTTCTTGGGCGAGTGAGCCGAGCTGATTTCAGCCGTGTGAAGGCCGTGACAACTTCCAAGATTCTGTCTCTCAACACGTACGAGTAAGTCAGTGGTGGATCGACCTTCTCGAAACCTGCACGAATACTGGTCAAGCAATTTGCTTGAATCAAAGAGATGTAGTGGCCGGTGATTTGTCATCATTTCATGTAGTTTACACAAACAACTTGTTTGTACTATATGTTAACCTGCCACATATGAGATGCATCCTTGCCCTGTTTAGAATTTGAATTACAACGGCTTCTTTACGGCGAGACGGGATCCCGCCCGAAGGACATTTAACAACCTAGAAGGAAAAGAGGGTTTCTTGTGTTTCAGGGGTCAGTTTTCACACAGTCCTTCAATTCAAGATGACAGCCGGGGCGGATTTGCTGAAGCAGTTTAGCGCTGCCTGAAACTCCCTCAAGCGGAACGGTTACCTATATGCTTCGTCTTTTGCAGAGTTCCTTTCTAGCGTCTCTTATTCAATTCTCATTTTGTACCTATGTTTGAGAGTAGTGTCACACGCGCGACATGTGTTCAGAAAATGCACCAAGTTGGCGTGCTTTTCCAAGGTTTCGTCCTGGTTATTGACTAAAGCCAGTGACTATTTCTTGGCTGTAGACTGTCTTCACGCTATTGTATACTTTTTCATTATGTGTGGAGACTTGATAATCAATAAACGCGTTGCCCAGCTTTCTCCTCTTGCGTGCAGGCGCATTTTACTTGCTTCGTATTTGACGTGCTTTAAGTATTTCAGGTGTTCTGATGTTGTGGAATCGCGAAGTAGGCAAAAGCGTAAAATAGTGTGAACGTGTCCATGCGTAAGCGACGCACTCTTGATGCTCAATCTTCACTGTTGCAAGATAAGATAACAAAAAATAAAAAATAGAAATTCGGCAGATCCCACGCCTTGTGCGAATCGGTTTTATGCGAAGCAGTCACCGAGTACTTCTATGGCACCCGGCCACGGTGGTCTAGTGGGTATGGTGCTCGACTGCTGACCCGAAGGTCGCGGGATCGAGTCTCGGCCGCGGCGGCTGCACTTTCGATGGATGCGAAAATGATTGAAGCGTATGTACTTAGATATAGGTGCACGTTAAAGAACCCCAGGTAGTCGAAACTAACGGAGTCCACCACTACGGCGTCTTTCATAACCATATCGCGGTTTTGGGACGTTAAACCCCAGATGTTATTATTATTACTTATGTGCTGTATTTTAAGACTGAGCCAAGCGTTACGAGCTCGATCAAAGCCTTAGGAAGTGAAGTGGCTCTGTGCACATCGTGGGCTTACCAGGCAAGTCGACAACACTGGCGTTTAAATGTTAACTTATGGTGCAACGACACGTCAGCCCGCAGGTTAGAGTACATTCGCCAGTATTATCGAAACTGAGTGCACTTTAGCCTGCAGTCATGTGGATATCAAAGGTAACTTTCGTTAATCTATTCCTCCGGGGTCGTGCAATGGTTCAATATAGATTGCTGACTCATAGGAATAAAAGTGTAATGTTCATTAGACTGCTTTCGCAGAGGAGCCAACATTGAAACCAAAGACGTTAATCTGATATGACGCCTGCATCGTAGGGAATACATATGTAGTGTTCATTGCTTTCTTGTAAAATTAGATGGCCAGCACCACAACCACAATTTACGTTGCACCGCCCTTACGGCTGCATAGAATGTTCTCAACTAGTTTATAGACCAGGCGTCGCTCTGTGGTAGAATACCTGATTGCCACGCAGAATGCTTGGGTTTAATTCCTAGTGGCATCATCATTTTTATGTTTTCCAATTGTCGAGTTGACGCTGCCGATGTCGCTTTTTCTTAACGGTCTCGCATTTAAATTACCAGTGTCCCTTCTCGCCGTTCCTGTGTAGACATAAACTGCGGATTACCTGTGGCGCATGCCCGTACACCACCGCCCCTGGTAAACGGTATGTGCCACACGTGTCTGGAGGAAAGGATTTGATGACGTGCGCGACAGGATTTTCATGCTATTCATGTCATGACCCGGCAGCCACAATTGTTGAATGCTCTTACGCTACCATGGCAATTTTGGTCTACAAGAAGTTCAGGAGACGATCATGAGAGCACCCAGACGTAAGCGGCTAAATAGATAGATCCAAGCCACTTGACGAGATCCTTCGGCGTACTAAGCATATCACTCGGCGTCTGAAGCAAGTTCATCGTTACTATCGCACGGAAGCGTAGCACCAAGCATAGTTTGGAAATTACTTACGTAAACAACGCAGAAAGGTGGAAATCCCGTTGTCTCCTCTGTTGCCGTATTGTACGTAAATGTGATGTATGAAATAATCTAGTCTTAGGTTGCGCGGTGTTCGTCCACGTAGATTGACAGCCTGTCTGCTTTGGTCTTGGTAAACCTTGGAACTAAGTAGCGCGAAAAGCAATACGACGCACACAGCGCTTGTTCTTGTCATTGCTCTCTGTGTGCATCTTCTTGCTTTTCGCACTGCTTCCTTCCATGGATCCATACCAACTGGCCCAGCTATCTACACTTTGGTAAACCTCTCCGCCAGTCCATTCGTTCGTGGATGAGAAGCTCTTGTTTTTAGGTGACTTGTGCAGCTGAGTTTAAAAATGTCCGCCATCATTTCTGCTGTAAATGACGTCCCTTTGTTTGTGATCAAACATGACGTGGCGCCACGCCGTAGGACAATGTGGTGCATGAAGACCTTCGCCACTTCAGAAGCCGTGCTGCAGAGTAACGCTTTTGTCTCGGCATAACGAGTCGAATAATATGTTGCGACTAGGGTATCATTGTTTCCGGTGGACCACAAAAGAAAGGCAGCGTCCTCAGTAGCAGCTTCCTCTTCAGAACTTGCAATAACAGGTGCTGCTTGCATTCGCGGCCGTAGCTCTGCGAAAGCTGTGCATCATCACGGGTGAGCCGCGTGAGCGCTTCGCCTATTTTCGACAAGTTGGGAATGAATCGGTAATAACAAGCACAAAACCGAAAAGTCGCGCTGCTCCTTTGCCTGGTGGAACAGGGAAGGCAGCGACGGCAGCAGTGTTGTCTGGATCAGGCCGAACTACAACCACACTGGCGACATGTCCCAGAAACTTCAGCTCTTATAGTCGCAATGACATCTTTGGGGTTTCAGCGCGAGCTAAGATGTTATAGCTTCTATTACCATTCTTAATTGTTTTAGATGTTATATGAAGCTCTCGGCAGCGGCCGAATCATCGAGGTATGAAAGGCAGCTTTGCCACTTCAAGCCAGTGAGGACGGCATCCATCGTCCACTGGGAAGTAGCTGGAGTAGAACAGAGGCGGGAAGAAAGCATTCAGGATTCATAAAGCCCGTCTGTACTAAGAAACGCTGGCTTTTCTCGGTCCTGCTCACCAACCGGTATCTGCCAATTCCAATTCTTTCAGTCGATGGATGAAATATTTTTTGCGCTGTCGGAACCTGTCCAGAGAGTCAGCAACCCATGGAAGTGCGTAAACCTCTTTTTCGTGGTGCCATTTAGCCTCATGTTACAATGTAGAATTGTAGCGTTCCGCCTTTCTTCTTCACTAGAATGAGTGGTGAGGAGCACGGCCTCCAGAACAGTTGATTGGCACCGTCGCCGAGCATCTCTTTTGCCGGTGTCTGAATAACCTCCGGTTCTCAAGCAGTAATGATGTAAGGCTGCTGTCGTATAGGTCAAACGTCATTGTCGGTAATATTCGGCGCTTCGTGAAGAGTTTTACAGCGAAAGCTGTTATGAGATCATTTCACCGGCCGTTTTTGGCGCCGTAGTTGTCCGCCGCCGCCACCACCGCCGCCGGTGTCCGTAACCAGTATAGCTCGAAATAAGGAAAAAGAATTCCAGGATGGAACGAGGTTCGAACTTGGGCCCTGTGCGTGGCAGCCCAGTATTCAACCTCTGAGCCATGCCGGTGCTTGAAACTGCTTTACAAAAAGGTCCTATACAGGCTTCACGTCGGGAAGGAACTACATTAGCATATGCAATATAGCGTGGTAGAAGAGTAAAATAAGCACCAAGCGTCGCACAGCGCGAATTCTGTAACCAGGCGTCCCACAGTGCGAACTGCGCAACGAGTAGGTTGTTGAATGCTTCCAACCCATTGCAAAGGGCTCTGCCATAATTCTTCATCGTCATCAGGCACAGCATCAACAAAGTACACATAATGCCTTACATGCGTTTAGCAGGTACCACGGCTCTTCGTAGAATGGCGAAAAATGGCACAGTGCCTGCTGCCCTACATCTCAAAAATTACAAATATATATAGCGTACTTGCATATGTTGCAAATATATATAGTGCACTTGCATTGGTTGCCAAGGAAACCCATAAGCGCATCATGCATTTCCTCGGGGTCTCAGTAAAGTTCTTCGCCCCCCCCGTCTCTCTGCCACATCAACGTATGTTATACAGCATGACGGGAGAGGGAAATAGCGACCGGGCGTCACCCAATGCAAATAACATACCTTGTGGGCCGTTTAAAGGTTCCAACCAATTACAAAGGCCTGAGCCATAATTCTTCATCGTCACCAGTCGTCGCGTCAACAAAGTGCACATAATGCCTTACAGACGTGTAGCTGGTGAATCGCTTCTCCGCAGAATGACGAATAATGGCTTAGTAGGTGCTTCCCAACTTCACAAAAAATGTGATTTATGGCGTAGTGGGTACCTTTCTCGTGTAATTGTATTGTAGCCCCAAGAGAGCTTACAACGGGATCTAGAAACACCGCTCTTCCAGCTTTCGCTGTGACTGTGCTGCGGGGTTCAACGCAGGCCTGGCGTTTTTTTGACTGCCTTGAGACGAAGAGGCGACGCAACATTGAAATTCCTTCAAATGGCCGTAAGCTGCGGTTTTCCAGTCGCGCGCAAACTTCGAATTGACGCTGATGCAATAGAGAAACTTTTCACCATCATGCATTTCCTCGGACGCGAAGGACTCCGTGTCGTCGGCTACAGGGTGTCCTTAGAGTACTTTGGAGCGTGATTGACTTTAAGAATTAAGGCCCAAGCAAAAGCTATTTGTTGAATGTAATTGCAATTTCGCGCACTTATCGAACTACAGTAGACACAAACATCTGGCAAGTTTCATAGCGTTCCATCTATTCCTTCAGAAGTTATGATACTGTACTGTAGAAAGTGCGCTGGGCTCTTGCGATAGCAATGCAAGCTGGCTCGGCACACGAATAGCCAGCATGCTTGGCCCTTGCCATACTAATACAAAAGTTGTTTCGGCACATGCAACTTGTCGAAGCAGTGACGCATCATGCAAAGCGTTGCACCATTCTTTTTGCAGCATCATTTCTTTTTAGCACAGAGAGTGCACTTCAACCGTTTTTTAATCTTCTTGTGAAATGCCCATATGCATGGAGGGGACTGGCAGGCACACTGGACACGGAAGACCTCTTGATAGTTCTATTGTGTACACGGCACAGGTAGTGTCTTGCAAGTGTGCAGATGAATGACAGCAGTCGACTCATAGAGGGTCTGCAAAACTCCAGTAGGTTGGCAGATCCTCTATGCATTCAGTGCAGCAATGTTGATGATCTGTGTAAATAGGTGCTTTCATATCATTTTCCCACAAATGAAAATTCTGAAGTTATACGCAGCTTGATTGTGGAGGTGAATCTCTCCCATGCTAATATTTCTCTAACTGCTGACGATGTTTCGTGATGGCACTACGTTTTTCTTTTTAGTTGATGATCATCTGCTTACAGAGCGTAGTGGCTCGACTGTGTCATAGTTCATCGCCATAGCAACTATGCTATTGTATTTGCCCTTTACGAAAAGAAACTCGTTTCCCGGATCAAAACAGAAGCAGCCTTCCCGATTTCTTTTGTTCCATCAGGCAGAAGGCATTCATTCGCACAGCCGTCTTCCCCCTCCTCCTCAGCCGTTTGGGAGTGACAATTACTTCACCAAGAGGCTCTCGTATATCCCAGCCGGCATCTGTTGCAGTCTCCCGAGTCTCAAATGACCGTAAAAACGGCATTCTTCTGAAGAAAATACCTGGTTTGATCTCTGAGGCAACCTACGACGCAATGCACATGTAAGCTCTCACAAAGGCCCACTGTACTACAAAACGTACACCAACATTTGATTAGCCATCAGAGCAAAACTGTGCACTACAGCTGATTCTTGCACTTCACCGTGATTATATTGTTTCCTTTGAAGCACAACCAATCTGTTTTTTTTTTCAATATATACAGTGTGAAACCTTAAATTATTTGAGAAAATGTAGTAGTCGTCACATGCGTTCGACGGGCACTCATTTTCCAAAAGTTTAACAACTCGTAGCACAGAAAAAATTGACCTGAGTCAATATGTTCGATTAGGAGTATCTTGCTGCAACCTTTAGCATCAAAAATGCTAATCAGAAAAATTAGAATATCGGATAGTGTATTTTCTATTCCAAAAAATGAAGTGTACTTTGTAAAGTACGCTGGGCGCTAGTGGGTTAAAGCCTGGACATAGGCCGCGCCAGGAGCGGTAGAGAGACCCCGTCTCCCAGCCACCTCCCGTGCTCCCTGGATGGTACATATTTGATCTCGTCGATCTGAACTCAACGGTGTGGCTTTTCGCCGCGCTCTAAGCTGTTCTGTGGAAACTACATATTCATCCTGTATATCCGCATTCCCTTCAAATGTGTTCTAGGGTGGCGTGTTTTATCCTACATAGTTTGCACGAGACACTTGGCTATAGCTTGGGGTGAATGCGACTTAAGTGCGCCTGATTGGCGAACGTTCTGGTTTCATGTCGCCTGCAGTCAACCGCCTGAGATCTGTGTGCCGCGTAAGGATTCCGGTGTTTGAAGTTTAAATTTGTGGCAAGTATCTGTGGTCGCCCGTCGCCAACACGCACAAGGATTCGGACTGCGCATACACCTTGAAGCAACACATGTGATAGGATGCTTTCGGCGGCTGCGTCACCGTCTCGGAGGTCTTGACAATGGACATCTATGAAAACAGTCCGCCGTGGTGGTAGCGTCATGCTTTCGGTAGCAACACGCATCATGGATGCACTACAGCTATCAGCGTCTTGACCTGTTGTGCGTTGTGTCGAGAAGGTCACCATGCGCTCGCGGAGACTTCTAATCGCGCCATACTCTCGAACGACGTCCATGCCGACATTGAGCTGATAAGCACTGTCGCCGAGGACGAGGCAGGTGACTGCAAACGTTGACGCATGAATTTTCACTCTTGCAGTACAGCGAACCAGTGGTGTAAGAACGTGCCCTCCAGCTGTGCGAATACGAGTTCCATTCCAAGGTGTCACCTCTTCCTGAAGCGCAGTTTTCCGTTTCCGCTGATAATCGCATACCCGACACCTGTATCATCCAATGCGGTGACTTCACGAACCTCCATCAGCAAGATATGTAGAGCGAGAATCTGTCACCGTGTTCAGATGAAAATAGTTACCTTTCTCTAGTACTGCAATCAAGCGTTGCTATAATTTCGGCGTTTCGTGCAGGCGTCTATGGGAGGTCTGCCGCACTTTGAGTCGCAAGGCATTCAGGGTTCCTGACGATGACCTCGGGAGCATCCTCGCGCTGCGGGCTGCGGGTTGCCTGGAGATTGTGACCATTATTAACGTCGTCAGAAGGGTACACATTGCTGGGCGAGGTATTCATTAAGTTCGTTTGGCCTCTGACCAACGTGGGGACGAGGCGAATAAATGAATAATCCGCGCATTCCAAATAGTCGGTATGGACATTCGCGGTAGATGTGACTGGCCACATGTAAATCGTAACAGCGGGGTCGTTTGTGCGACGTAAGCCAGCGATCAGATTCAGGAACCGCGTTCTGGCGCCGTCCTTCAGGTAGATGTATACGTTCCGGAGTTTTGCGGTGTCATCCCAGTGATACATCGCTGCGACATCTTCAAACTCGCTCAGCCATTCAACCACATACTCAAATAGCTTTCAATCAAATGGACGAGGCATCAGGGTGCTCTAAACGGCGCAGTTGATTGGCGTAGAAAAGGTAGGAACTCACAGCGACTTGAGAGACGTCATAGTCGCTGCCTGATTAGACTGTTCTGCTGTCGCTGGTGATAGGCTCCGCTGGCGGCGGCTTGCACTGTGAATTGGGGTGTTGAGGGACGCAGGCCTTGTGCTCTGGCTGCTGGGCGAGGTCTTGTAGGATAGGGCGAGTCGCATGTCATTGTACTGAGCGCCTCTACAATTATTGTCCCGCTTATGACGATCACCTTGCGTTGTTCGGCTGCTTGCGTTGGTTAGGTCAAGAAGTCGCTAAGTCTAAACCTATTTCTCTTCAACGCGTGATTCTTACACACGAGGACCATGCGGCACTATATACAGTTACTGTTCAAACAAGGCTAATCACCCCTTTGCGGGAGCTGCCCGAGAGGACCAATAGGAGGCTGCTCTGCATAGCTCACGACCACAAGGCCAACTCCGGATTGTATGCTCGGCCATACGGGCCGCCGAAACACAATGACTTTCGACCACCGAAAGTGGGTTGAGAGCCAATTGCATTTCTCTTCTATGACCCCATCTCCCCCACCTGACCCATTTCATGACGTCAATAACGTTGTTTCCTCCTCGCCTTCGACCTGCCTCCATTACGCAGCTTCTCTCGTTCTATGGCTGTAATATGGAACTGCTCATAGAATCTCTCTGAACGTAAGGGCTTTCGAACAAACGCTCCCTTTGAAATTTGCTGCTACTGAGAGCGCTACTCTCAATTTGTCGTTGGATATGAATGGTCTAGAGAACTATAGGCCGATATCAATATTTACAAAGCGAACGACGACGCTGGGCAACGTGCCCATTACGAATACATGGCCAGTGGCTTGAAGCGTGTTACGGTCATTCTTAATATAATCGAGCGACTGTCAGATTTTGTAGGGTGGTTCCCACATCATAGGGAAGAAGCACCTTAAGGTCTTGGCTTTTCGGCGGTGCATCGTCGTCTCCTGTCGCCGCTTGCATCGTCGTGACCCATTTTCTTGCTTGCATCCTTGTGTCTTGTCCATTTCCTTTACCAAAAAAAGGGCGCCACCGCCTCAGCGCTCGCCACGTGGCGAGAGAGAGCGAACGGCGCGCGTTGACTACGGAAACGCTTTTTCTTCGATGAACGGTGGACTACCAGCTCGCGAGGAACGAGAACGCGCCCTCGCCCAGCGTCTGCGAGCGAGATTTTTGAAAGAAGCGACTGCTCGAGCTGCACAACCGTTCACCGGCCACCCTGCAATATAGGCACTGGAAATTCACCTGGAAAGTACTATTTCTCTTGTGTGTAGTTGAACAATTAGGATTAGCAGCGTGCACTTCAAATAAAAGTGGACTGTGGGTTTCTGTGTATAATCTTTCCTTTGCCTCTCATTGCCCGTTATGAGTGAGTTTGCTATGGGAAAAACAGCGCGCAAAAAGGACGACGACTAAGAAAGAGACAACACAGGTGCTGCATTCGCAACTAAAGCTTATTGGAAGGCACAAGCGCACATATATAAAGCATCCTACTTGGTCGCGTGTCACACCATATCTCAGTCCTGGTCCGTTTTTAGCGCTGTTTTTTGTTCACAAAAGACAATAGTTTTACGCAAATGAAAATGCGTGATGCAGTGACACATTGCCTCAGAGTAGCTCGAAATGTGAAGGACGCGGCTAGCAGATACAAAATCCTCACAGTCTGCCTGCTCCTCAGAAACTGTCGACTATGCGCCGCTGTACATCCCTACGAACCATGAACCCCGTATGTGAATGGATCCACCTAAAGCGTGACATGTTGCATAGAAAAGGAATATGGATACCATTATCAGGGAGGAGTATATATTAGTTGTAATAGTTGGTGCCTGATTGAACCTGCGAGGTCTCTTCTAATAGAACCTGGGTCTCATTTAGCGAAACGCAGTAAAATGTGGAAATGTCCTCACCTGCTTACAGGCATCTTTGTAGTGAAAACGGCTTGGTACAGCGGCACACAAGAGTTACCGGAAGCATCTTTTATTTTTTTGCATTGCGCAGTGCGCATAAGTGTTGCCTTATTAAGAAGACTAAAACTTGGAACAGCTGGTAGTACTTTAAAGTCGTACGGCTGTGTATTCGTAGTGATTCTCTTGTTTGTCTGTACTTGCGCACGCTTCTATTCAGACATGATTTCCTTCATTAACGCTACGCAGCTCGTATTATTGCTTTTTTAGATTAATAATGAATAGCCTGTAATTAGAATATGTCATATAAATTTCAGCCTTTGCTCGTTGCGCGTTATCTACATTAAAGTAAGGCTGTGACGCAATAAAGCATCTCAGACGAGCGCAGTGACTTGTCCTACCATCTTTCTTCTGTTTTGTTTTTGGGCTCGAGTGTCTCGAGGTCCTCTATGTTGCTGCAAGATGGTGTGGTGTTCTGTATGTCTGCACGATTCCTTTTGTATCATGGTATCGATACGTAACTAGGCCAGGCACAGAAAGCATACATTGTTAACAGCGTTGTTACTCTGTATATCACTTAGATTCGACTCTGTATATTACTTAGATGCGATGTGGTAACTTCTTTCAGCAGGAAATACTGCACAAATTCTATAAGAATAAAGCACGTGCCTTATGTCGAGGAATGAAATATCGGTCCTCTGGCAAGGCGTACTGGAGCTGAAAAGTGGATAGCACAATGATTAAAGAAACAAAGAATTTACACAGCCACACACTCTCAACTCTTAACAAACTTATGTATGAGAACCGTTATAAATTGTGCAGCCACGAATATTTTACAAAATCTACACTGTATGAGTCGGCTACATCTAGTTTCACATTGCAAGCGTGAAAATAATTTGGAGTTTAAATGCAGAATTTAAAACACTTTGGTTGTAATACTGGTGAATCATTCGTTAATGGGATTTTCGCTTTTTGATCCGAATATTCTAAAGGTGTGATGAGCCCTGCCTCAGTAACGTGGCCTTTCACCTAATGGCGAAGAGTGCACTGTAAGTGCGAATTGAATTGGGTGTGTGAACTTCATGTTGTGTTATTGCTAATACAGATATCTCCGCGGCGAATCATGCGAGATTTTCGTGGATAATAAAGATCTGACAAGGACAATTTCAGAACATCAAGTGATCTATAAGCTGCTCCTCCCAACAATTCGAAAATATCTCTTTATCCTACTAATGGAGGAGTGCTTGAGTAATTTTACATCGTTGTTTTTAATAAAACTACTAAACACCGCAACGCAATCCACAGTAATTTCTATTGAAGCAGAGCCAAGGAACTTCTAGGAATATGCATTCTTCTTTCTGAATGTTAATTACAATTTATGGAAACCCAGAATTTATTCTGTGGGGAGTGCGAAGTGGGCAATAATCGTGTTGTTGTAACTAGTTTTCTTTATTTATAAGCATCATTGTCACTTGTTATGGTGTCGTGATGAGATAATGGATATGTTCGTCACGTGTAGCATGGCATTTTTGCTGTTAACTAGTATTGTCACTTCAAGTATTAGTTTATTGTTACTTAGATATAGTAAGGTATGTATGTATACGTATTATTGTCACTTGTCACTCCTGTTAAGTATTATAGTCAGGAAATTTCTGCTTCGATTAAGCCTTTCAGCAATATGTGTTCAATCGCTCATTCAAGGCTCTATTTCGTTTTGAGAGGTATTGTCACTGTATCTAAAATATACCTACTCATATATCACATATACATCATGAGTTCTATATCATCCCATATGTAAAACCTCACTGGAAGCAAATCAGTAATGTTAAACGGTACAGTACAGTATTAACTTGCCTTTACTATGTATATCGTAAATTTGGCTGTCATGACATCGGAACGGTTTCTGGTGTGTTTTAGTGAATTGGCGGATGTTCGTCTTTGTTGCTGATATGAGACTTGTGCTTGCCGTAAGGCTCAATGCTTAACTAATATTTGAAGTCGAGAGGTACGCATGTCTTGCGTTCCACCTATGGGTTTCCGTAACACGCACGTTTTTACTACGAGTACCATTGACTGTGCAGCAGTGCAAATGGTAGTGTATTTTTTGTGCCGGTTCTGTAAACTGTTAGAGTCCTCTGTTGATTTACCTAACTTGTAAGAACTTACATTCATGAGGCGGGTACTGTTATTATTATGCTTCTGCGCCATTACGGAAGGCATCAATGGCTTTTCTTTGAAACTGACAATAATATTTAAGCATATTTCTTCATGACAAGCACTAGAAGGAAACGGTCTAGCAGCCATGAAAAAAAAAAATAAAAGAAGGCTGAGTTCCAACTAGTTCTTTGTCCACACGTTATGCAGCCAACACAACATCTCCTCTAGCTGCGGAGGTATTACGGAAGCTGTGAGGGAATTGAAGGGCATGTCCACGAGCTTGCAAGGAGTGCATAAACATTAAACGGTGCTACAAGTTAAGAAGCAGACCAAATTTAATATTCAGGAGGACTATAGAAATTATATATGTAGATTCTTTTTATTTTTGAAGCACATGACCTCACTTATTTTGCGCTTACTGCTCTTTGGCAACAATACTTTTTTATATAAATGGTTGTAAATACAAGATTTTCTTCGCGTCCTTTGTTGTATAGCTCCTTCCCTTGTCTCTGAATGTTAACAAAGATTTACCCCTGTATTCCAGAGAAATCATTTCTACGTGCGAAGTGTAGTGTATTGCAGTCACATTTTAGAGTTACAGGGAAGCTGTCACTTTGTGAAGGACACATATCATTTGCAATATTTATCATTAACGTCATGGTACCTGAATTTCAATTTATGATGCTTGGGACGATGATTCGAGGTGGCGTTTCAGCGTATTTAGTTGGTATAGCATGAATGAACGTTGGCTTGTGGAAAACAGGTGATGTAAATGAGGTAAACACACTCACCTCCACGCTCATGTGTTTGTGTTTGTTCATTGCATTTAGTCTGGGTAGTGCGACATAATTTTCAATTAAGTAAGCTCACAGTGACATCGTTTTCTTCGCTTTCTGCATTTTGCAAAAGTAAACTCTTCCACATAGTGTGCCGATAGCAACAAGTACCACAAATCGATTTCCGCTTTCCATGGACAGTTAGTTGTACAAATCTACTATCCACAGAAAATTGCTAAAACTTCAACAAATTTAAGCGATCAACGGCGAGACAGCAGGTGGAGCATGTACTTTATGGCTTGCTGTGACAACACTTAGGAATTGGAGTAATATCTGAGCTAGCCATCTGCTTCTCTTACGAAAGAAAATGCACAAAGTTTTTGTCGCGGTAGAGGGAAGCGAATCATCATCTTGGCGAAATATCTCCTGTGGTGTTTTCGCCCTTTGTTATTTTCATTGTATGTTAGTATCCGTAAGATGTTCGCCACACACAAAAAATCGTAGAACCTTAGTTGGGTCTCATATGTTGCCTCTCCACATGCGTGTCTAATTGCACTGTAAATCAGATAGGTGGTATGTTGTGTTGCCTTTGAGCATCTAAATCCTATGCTTTGCAGTGCGAATTAACACTTGCCTGAGTTGGACCTGGAACAACATATTGGGTACGTGACGGTGACCCGCTCTGAAAAAAAGTTAGGATGTCAGGCAATAATGAAAAATACAGACAAACACGTACAAATAAACTTTTAATGTGAGAAAATTATTTAAGCACAGGTAGTAGCAGTTCTGCACTTATTAATATTAGCAAAACGAGCATTGCATGGGTAGGTTACAACATGATGTACTCGCAGCATCCAAGACGGGTTTACATCTTAAGTAGAATGAGGGGAAAGTTCTTTGTTTATATTGCTGGTGAATGTTTATTTAGAAGGTTATTGGGGGTGCTGTACCATGAGGCCACCCCTCATGGCTCACCCCATGAGGGGTGAGCCATGCCTAAGTGACGTGGTGGTACGCGGCTTGGATTCATTGCAACAGTTCCTTTATTTTCACTGACAACCATACATGCGATGCGGATAATCATAATATTTTCACGACTACAGCTATTAGAGCTTGCCTTTAGGTATGTGTTTTGTTCCAGTCAGTGTGTAACCAATTATGACGTAACGTTCTATTTGTCTTTGCTTAGTGCATGTGATGCAGTAATTGTAGCATAATTTAGCAGCGAAGCTGTTATAGCTCAGCGCAACGTGTCGTGACCCAAAATTATCATCACCTTGAACCGGCGCGTGGTCTGTTGGTCCTCTCTCTCCTCTTCCTATTCGATCTCACTCCCAGAACACATGCGCTGGTTTGTCCGGCGTATAGCAAGGCGGCAGCGCTAAGCGAAGGAGATGTGGGAGGGTGAGGATGTGGTTGACGTCAAGGTCCGATGGCTACTAGGCTGTCTTTTGCACAAGTGGTGGTATGTCCGAAACGGCTCACCATGCAGCATGTTGCTCGAGGCCTCACTCACCGAGCATCATCGGAGGAAGAAGAGCCCCCGCGGGGTACGGCAAACATCTGGGCGTAGGAGGATCGTATGACCAGGTTCCACGATATCACGACAGTTACAGAGACGCGTATACCCATCACCCCACGATAGGCTAAACAGGACGCAGGCAGTACACTACAGACAATTACAGATTCGTACAGAAACCCCAGACTCATGCACGCCATGTATTAAGATATTTACACTATAAACAGAAGCAGCTCGTGTGGCGAGGTTGCCACGCTTAACCACATGTTGTGGGAGGGTCAGGGATTAATAGACAAATGGAACAGTGCCGAATCATCCGCCTCTTCCACCGCCAGCCTCCGCTCGCGCTGGACAACCGCACTTCTCAACTCGAACCTGACAGCACAATTCTGGGCCGTTCAGCGTGCCGACGAAGCCGCTTCAAAACAAGGTCTCGGAACCGCGTCCGCGGTGGGTGCCCAGGCCCACTAAAAAGACGCCGGACTCAAATCTCACTGATTTGGGAATAATTTTTCCGTTCCTTCATGCCCTCGAGCGAGGCGCAGCTTGTGAGGAGCAATCACAATGATGATAAACGGCGTGTGCTAGGTTGAGAAAGACGAAGTTCCAACATCTTCCAGCGGCCAGCAGATGGCGTTACTCGACTAATAATCGGCATAGTAGCTGAACAGGGCGGTTGACTATGGCTACGCCCCGCAAACGAATAAAACAGGAGCAGACCTTCTACACAAATTCGTCAGCCCTTGTCGAGATGGACTTAATCTGGGTCATCACAAGATTATGCCTTCTTTCTTGAATGTATATCAGGTTGTCGACGAGGTGTCTTTATTTCGAGATGTATATCGTAGCATTCAGTCTCTTGAACTTAATTCAAAAGCCCTTGTGATGACGTCGGCTCTCTTGTCATCTTTTTCTTGCATCTCATCAAGGACGAGGTGAATTGTACAGCATTCATACGAGAACTGAACCACTTCATGTCAATTATTCGTTTCAATGGTTTTTTTGTGCTGACAGCATGATAAAACGTCGTGGCGGTGCATTCTGCTTATCCTACTCTTACGTCTCGAATAACGCCTTCTGGCCACCTTGAAGAATCCCTCATCCATTTTGGTGCATGCCACCAAAGTCCTCTCTGCTGTAGCTTCTCTGCTGATATGTCTCTTGTCTGTACCTTGTTGAGAGAACGAAAGCATCTCCCGGCCTTGGTGAAAATCTGCTGCTTGACTGCCAAATTGGTTTCTTCGTCGCAGACATCGGCACGACGCTTCGTTGACTTACAAAACAGACGTGGATGAGGCATTCCCAGCACACTTTGCAGAGACGCTGCTGGCGGCATGGTACGATGTCCAACTCGTGTCGGCATATATTCAGTTTGTTTACAGATTTCAGGTCTTCTTGGTGACGCATACGCCGCCAGAGTTTCTCTGCATTGAAGGTGATCTTCGAGGAACTCCAGAAGATCTTGCAGCTCTTTTTCGATTTTGGTCGGTCTTGTCCTCTGGGTCCCTTTGCGCTTGCATCATTGATACCGCAGTTCTCGTCCGCTTGTGAAGTTCATGATACTTGAGCACCAAGGCGGATGGTGTGACTCGTAAGAGAATCTCCCGTAGCATGGATCAGAATGTATAGGGGCTTGTTCCACACGCTTTGAGGCTCCTCACATGTACTTATGCTTCGTTGTAGAGGTCTCGAAGTTCGGTGGTGCTAGAGGACGACAAGACTGGCCTGAGATCTAAGCGGCTTCGGAGATTTTCCGGAACGGTAGTGTTGTCCTCCACAAATCGTTTCTTGAGAATATCTATTGCGTCTTGATAGCACTCTACCGTTGCCTGGTGTCCGGATATGGCTGCAGCGGCCCCTCTTGTGACAAGCGTGCTCAAGTAGTTGAACTCGGCAGCGCTAAGGTCGTTGTTGGTGTGCAATATCGGCAAGAATTGCATCCGAAACCGATGACATTTTTGACGGTTGCCATCGAATTTCTCCAGTTCTAGTTGGAGCACTCTCCACCTGAAACCGACGGAAGCTTGTCTCGTCGTCTGGTGCGAGGCTCGGGACGCATGGTTGTTCAGAGTCGCAAAGCGAAGCTTTGTCGTCAGTGTGACAATCTTGTCCCCATAATTGCTTGCGTCTATCATATCTTCCGCTGTCAGCTCGTCAGGCGTCTCATATATTAGGCTTCCATCTATCTTCGTTATCTGTGCGTAGATCGCGTTGATTCGGTCAATTGAAACGTTGGCATGTGATGATGACAGCTCTTGTTCTCGTAGGAGGCCTTCCGCTTCTTTGACGATGCCATCCAGTTGCGAGCGCAGGCAGTTGCGTCGTCGGAGTAGCTGTTACATGGATCAGTCGACAGCCGAGAAGTCTTCCCCAAAGGCTCAGGGTTCGCAACGCAACACCTTGAATCGATGAGGCGTCGTTCAGCAGATCTCACTTCGTCCGCCGTCTGCCAGTCTACAAGGTCCGCCGGCTACCAGGCTGTCTTGTGGGACAAGAGATGGCACGTCCGCAACGAACTGTTTAATGTAACATTAAAAGAAAAAGAACAGATGGCAACATACCCTCGAGCGAGCCGCAGCTCGAGAGTAGCAACCACGATGATGATAAACAGCTTCTGCTAGGTTGATGAAGACGAAGTTCCAACAGAGGATATATATATTGAAGCGGTCTGTGCCTGAAGCATCAACGCGGAGGCGTCAGTGAATAAGAAGAAGAAGAAGGGATGGTCATTCTCAGTGAGGCTGCCAGATTTTACTCCTCTTTTTGAGGCTGAGCTCATGGCTATTATTTTGGCGCTTCGAAAACTGCCTACAACCGAAAATAGTGTAATCATAATAACAGATTCTTATTCGGTATGTACAGCACTTACAGCTTCAGAAAATTTACGAGCCCTAATGACTTTGCGCACATTAGTACCGCCACAGCTTAAACTGAAATTATTTTGGGTACCAGGTCACTGCGGGATACAATTAAATAAATTGGCCTATTCTTTAGCCCGGGCTTCCCTCGATGGACCAATAATTTCGGTACTACCAGAGGTAGAATACATAATAGCGATCAGATATAGAAAATTAGCAATTTGTACAGATATGATGGAAACTATATCTAAATGGACAGAATATCAACAACTTAAATTTCTATGGAAACCTAAGTTGAGTCCCCAATCTAGAAAGTTTGAAATTATTATTTCCAAATTTCGACGCCGTGTCCTCCCATTAAACTTGTATTTACACAGAGCTGGTTTGGCAGTATCACCCCTTTGCCCATTTTGCGAAGAAACAGAATCTATTGAACATTATTTTATATCATGCCGCAACTATTCAATAATTAGGAAAATACTTCTCGTTATTCCATTTTCGACGATTGGTTGAAGATTAAGTGCAGAAAAATGTTCTAAATTTCGGTGCCTCTGTTTTGGGACATTATCATATAGAAATTTTTGATGCTATGTGTAATTTCATTCTAGCAACTAAACGTATTCCAACGTATGGTCAAGTTAAGAAATACTGGAAAAATACTCGCGACATAATTATAAAATGTGATTAAAAGTAAGTCATAGAGTCAAATTTGGTCGGGTCAGTTAAACTCAGCTGTCTGGTTGGCTCAAAATTGGAATTAATGTAATTATCCTCCATAGGCTATAACAACTTTTGTAATTTTGTTGCTCTTTATCTTCACGTTTTTTTTTCTACTTTAGTACATGGTTTCCTTGTTGTGCTGCAGATGACGAGACGAAGACGGTAGGTCGATACCTACCGTCTTCGTAGCCTATGGATGATTGTGTATCATCTATAAGCTACAATAATTTTTGGCGAATCCCCCAGAGTGGGTATGTGCCAAAATTGGTAGGCTTCAATCAATCAATCAATCGATAGAAAAGGGATAATAAATGACGGAAGACACCCCTCTAGCTCAGTGTCTAAGTAAATTACCTTAAAGGAACGCTACATTTTGGCGCAGCCGCCAAGCGAACATGTGGGTGACATTCTTCGTTGATCGAACGTCTACAAGTGGGATAATCTTCTCCAGTTACCACGTGGAAGGTGAGCCAGCGAAGAATCTTGCCCGCGAGGCGAAAACCGCTATCTTCGTCGAGCCGGTGCTGCAAGGAGCTTCAATCAGCCGCAAAGAACTTCTAGAGACGGGATCCGCCAGGCTGGTCCTGCAGCTGGACGAGCTCGAAGACTGGGTCGTCAAGCCTTCGCGCCGACGCACCTTTCAAAAGGAAGCATCGGCGGAGGTGAGCATTTTTACGGACCTCATCGAGCAACAACGACAGATGACGCAGCAAACTGAATTTCTCGCAAACGTATTGAGATGGCATGACCACCGACGAAAGATAGTGGAACCCGATATTTTCGAGGAAAGCTCCGCAAGCCCTAATTACTGGCTTTCGTTTTACGAATATGCATGCGGAAAAAATGGGTGGGTCTCTGACGACCAGAATATTGAGAACATGCACCCCAATCTTGGTGGCACAGCTAAAAAGTGGTATGACATGCAACTTCTGCTTGAACCACCAGCGTGCTGGGAAAACTGGAAAATATTATTTTTGTCAATTTTCCATCGCAACGCTGTGGAATGTTAGGACGCGGCTCTGCGCTCCAACTACCGGTGTGGTTCGTTGC
Organism: Rhipicephalus sanguineus; assembly: GCF_013339695.2. Taxonomy (NCBI): domain Eukaryota; kingdom Metazoa; phylum Arthropoda; class Arachnida; order Ixodida; family Ixodidae; genus Rhipicephalus; species Rhipicephalus sanguineus. The sequence continues at coordinate 116,103,798 of NC_051186.1, read as the reverse complement.
TAGAATATGTTCTTGAGAAACGGCGCTTGTTGTACGAAGCGGAGCCTAAGCTCGCACCACCGCTAGCGGCAGCTTTAAGTGTGCAAGGGTTATGCGTCGATGTCTGAAGCCAAGTTCACATAAGAGACCCGAATACATTTGAAGATCGCCTCCTGTGCCTGGAATTCGTGTCGCCAACAGCTGAATTGCCGCAAGAACTACCGCCTTGTAAAACAGAACGGGTTTATAACTCAGCTGAATTAAAGGCACCACATGAACTGAACGCCCATGAGCAGTTAGTTCATGTGTCTAGCTCGACACCTTATCTAAAAGAAAGTCCATACCACGTTAGCAATGGTCATAGTGACCCACTGTCAGTACCTCCATTGTTGCCGCCGAGAGAACCAGAATCCAAGGAAGAGCCCCAAATGACAGACATGTGTGATACAGTCTACGTCGTGTCCACTTGCTTGCTCCAGGTTCCTGTTCAAGTCAATGACGTGGAAATGAAAGCCGTTGTCGACAGTGTAGTATCCGTGTCGATAATAAACAAGGGGCTCGTGGACGTCAGCAGCCTGCATGCTGGAAGGGTGTACACATACAGGGATATATATGATGGGACTGTGAGTTCTCGTAATGAGTGGGCATCTGTAGTTCTCGAATTTCAAAACTACAGAATTACAACTGAGGCGTAGTGCTCGCAGATGTCACTTACAAGTTTCTACTATCTCGCCCTGACATACAGAAGTTGAAGATAAACATTTATTGGGAAGACAAGGTTCTAATTGAAGACCCGCTAAGAACAAAGGATGATATAGAGACGCCTCGACGCTTAAGTCAAATTTACTGCGATGAAGACATACAAACAAAGTACCTAGAACTCTCCTGCATAGGAAACTGCCCTCCAGCAATACGATTTCATGAGGTTCCTTTCGACCTTGCGGACAAAGCAATTGTTCGAAGAAGTCCGTATAATATGTCCCGAGAAAAAAAGTTATGGTTGAAATCAGAGTTACAAGCGATGCTTGATGCTGACATTAAAAACCTTCGGTGTCGCCATTTGCATCGCCAATAACTATTTCTCCGAAAGAAGACAGTAGTTTTCGTCTGTGCACAGATTACAGGGCTCTCAGCCTGCAAACTGAGTTGTTACCATACCGAATGCCTAGGATTGATGATATCATTGACGAGACCGGTGGTTGCCGTTGCTTTTCACGATTAGACCTTTGCAAAGGCTTCTGGCAGATTACATTGAAGGAAGACAGAAAGTACACGGCGTCTATTACACCGTCTGACTTATATGAATACAACCGGCTGTCGTTCGGTTGGAACAATTCCCCAGCCTGTTTTCAGAAGATCATGAACGAAACCCTAAAGCCGTATTAGGGCGTATTCTGCAATGTTTACATCGACGACATAATTGCTTGTTTGAAGAACAAAGAGCATCGGGAACACCTGTCCTTAATTTTGCAAGCTCTGAGTGTTGCAAGTCTTAAAGTGAACTTTAAGAAAAGTGCCTTCTTCCAAGAAAAGGTAGTCTCCCTCGGAAAAGTCTTTAACGGGTCCACGAATAGCACAAAGCAGGAATCCGTTGAGAGAATCTCAAAATTGGTAAAGCCCTATGACATACATTCACTGCGTGTTTTTCTGGCTATGGCCGGACACTTTGGGTCCTTCATTAAAGACTACGCTATTAAAACCAGATGTCTCACACGCCTGACCCAGAAAGGTATACCGTTCCAATGGGATGGCGACTGTGAGAGGACTTACTGTGACCTTGTGAAGATAATATCGGCGGACCCTATCCTACGGATACCAGACTTCTCATTGCCGTTTGAGCTGAATACAGATGCATTACATTATGCGACCGGAGCAGTCCTGTACCAGAAGCTACCAGACTTGAATCACCAAAAACAATATGTAGTAGGGTATTACAGCTATACACTGAAGCCGGCTGAAGTAAACAACTCGACCACAGAACAGGAAGCGCTGGCCGTGTTGAAAGATGTGCAGTATTTCCAAACGTACCCAGAGGGTGCAAAATTTACCCTCTTCACAGACCACCAAGCATTGACTCACCTACTCGCTATGACACAACAAAAAGGCCGCATCACTAGGTGGGTAAACTGTCTGCAAGAGTGTGACTTCGTCGTGTCACGTCATCCTGGTCCTCTACTCACTGATGCTGATGCACTGTCTAAGCTTCCGATACCAACCGCACTTGACAATCCTCTACAAATTAATCACACAAAGCTCTGGGAAGGTACCGAAGAAATGAAGTTCATTAATGGAAAATATCATGTAGCCACAGCAGTGATTACCAAGATTCTGCATTTTTACCACGACACCCCCGAATAAGGCGGACATGTCAGTTTTTGGCGCATGTACGGCAAACTACTGAAAAGATTTAAGTGGCCAGGCATGAAAAATGACATCATGACTTTATCCGTGCATGCCACGATTGCCAAACGAACAAGGTCAAATACAAGCAGCCCAAGGACGTTATGATAACAACAAATCACTCCAGTGTCCCATTCGTCGTTGTTCACTTGGACTTCGCGTAGCTCAAAAAGAAAGGAGAAGGGGTCAGGAAGGCGCAAGTTTTCTGCTCGCTATCGATGGGTACAGGAGAATGGTTACGGCCAGGGCAGGAAAAGAAGACGCCAACAGCATCATTGCTCTACTAAAGGCAGAATATTTTCGGAATACGAAGACATTAGTTTGCGTCAATGGTCCGGCTTTCCGTAGCACAAAGCATTCAAAATGGGCGAGCGACCACGGAGTGACAATCAAGTTTTGCGCACCATACCACCCAGCTGCCATTGGCCTCGCTGAGCGCGCAATACGAGACGTCAAGCAGTGCATGAAGATGTACCCGAACTTTCCTGGTGGTTGGAAATGCTGCCTAGAAGCCGCTGTGAAGCATCACAACCGTTCTTGCACTAGTGGTCTTGGAGGCAGTCCTCTTTTTGCTGCTTCAGGGACTGTACCGGTTCTTCCAGCTGACCGCGAACTGGGCCTTCTTGAACACCTGGCGCTTTTTGAGAAAAATAAAACGGAGAAGCAGAAAAAGGCCTACAAAAAGAAAATGAAAAAAACATTGACCGCAGACGGAGCAGTGACATACCAGACATACAACCTGGAGACTTCGTCCTGGTGCGGAAAAAATAAGGAGTTCCAATGATAAGTTCTGTGGGCCCTTTCAAGTCATCAAGACGGCTTCGTAGCGGGGTATCTTGAAGACCATCTGGTACCTGGGAGTCTCTGGGCACACAGAATGCGCCTCCATCAGCAATAGTTTTAAATATTACACCATGAGGCGTGAACAATGAAGTCCGGGAGAGTCAAGTGGTCTGTGCCTGAAGCATCAACGCGGAGGCATCAGTGAAGAAGAAGAAGGGATGGTTAGAACAGGGATAATTAATGGCGGAAGGAATCCGTCTCTCTCTAGCTCAGTCTCTGAGTAAATTACCTTAGAGGAACGCTATATATATAAATATATATATATATATATATATATATATATATATATATATATATATATATATATATATATATATATATGTGTGTGTGTGTGTGTGTGTGTGTGTGTGTGTGTGTGTGTGTGTGTGTGTGTGTGTGCGTGTGTGCATGGGTGTGATTTGCGTTGCGTTTCCGGTGATTACGAAGTATTAACACGTGCAGGCGCACCTAGAAAAGCAACCCTACATCGACATTCATTCGAGATATCGACCGGGGACTGGTTTTCCTGAAAACGACTGGTCCCCATTCCAGTTCACAAGCGCAGTAATGCAACTCGAGTCTGGGTCCTAAAGACCCGCTATAATAGGCAATAGCCGAACCCAAATCAATATGCTGGAAGTAACGTCATGTTGCCGTAGCGTGACTCAATATCTGAAGAATGGTACCCGCAGTAATTTAAACCAAATTGACTTTTCAGTGAAAAGCCGAAACGTTAAAAGAAACATCTAAAGCGAGTGTACTCATATTGCCGCGGTTTCTGGATGCCATTCTCAAGTGGTAAATCATAAATACGCCAGACTGGCTGCTGTATTCACGAGCCTCTTAGGGAACATGAATGATCGCCACCTGCGGTACTGGGACTTATTTGACAACGCTGCCAAATGTGCAAGTGCCGTGGTCTGTTTGAAGTGAGTGTTGTCTATAAAAATGCCTCGACTGTAGCGCCCGATTGTTATGATGAATTATCATATGGTTTTCTGTGCGAGCTAGTTAGGATTCACATTATCAGCGTGAAGGTATTTGATGCAATAGGAGATAATAGTTCGGAGTCATGCATTCTCCTCTTCTCTCAATTGTGTTGCGTTTCTGCGCTCAACGCTGCTAAGGAGGCCCTTCGGTTGTGTAGATGAAATGTCATCCCTTGCACTGTTTTTCCTGTTTTCCTTTGGCCGCTAAACAGTGAGTATGCGTATTAGGCCAGATACAACAAAGCATAAATTCTCAGTAGCATTGCCTGTCTCTTCTACTGACACCTACACTGGTTGCACTCTGTAGATGGTAGACGTTATCTAGTATGTTAGTTTAATATCAGCACTCCCAAAAGATAAAACACTTGCCCGTTCTGGACCAGCACTTGAACCTCCCGGACTTCGGGACCTTGGCTGAAAAAAACATAGCAGGGCAATCAAATAACGAACGCACAGAAGCACACTTTCACAACGACATGAGTATTTTAACAAGATTTTTTATAAAGAAGCATTAGTAATTGCACAGCAAGTAATTTTGTACCTAGTACACCTTGCATTTATAGGTTCCTTCTAGCATCACACTGCAAGCCCAAGAAGAGTCCACTTTTAAGCGTGAAAAGTGCTCACATTTTTATTGTCAGTGAATGCTTCGATTGGGGTCATTCGTGTACCCTCCTGCACTGTCCCGCAAGTTTTAAAACCGTCATGAAAACCAGCATATAATGAAGAAATTACATGGGGAGGTTAATTGTACTGTTTTAGTTTAATTGTCAGATGTAAAGAATGTAAAGTCGACAAAAAGACAACTTCCGCCGGCAGGGAACGAGCCTGCGACCTTCGGATTACGTGTCCGATGCCCTTACCAACTACAGCGGCGGTCGTCCTCCCGTCCACTTATCGTGTATTTATGTGCATACAAACCCTGGAAGTGTTAGTCAGCGCTGCTCCTTAGCCGTGACGGCGAGTATGGAACACTCTTTTTGTCCAGGTGGCGTCACGTAGGACGTGAATCTTTAACGAGTGCACAGCTGACCAATAATTTCTCGCATACTACCAGAAGACATCAACTCTGCCAGTACGAGACCCTCGCTAATGAATGAAGGAAGCGAATTTTTGAGGGCTCCTCTCTTTGTTCGACCAAACCTTAATGAAATGCAGCCGATAATGAAGACATGGAAGGTATAGGGCACGTTAATTGTACTTTTTACGTGTACTGCAATAATTGTTATATCCACATGAAAAAGTGAAACGGACATTTCAATTTATCATTGTGTCGAAAAAGATATCGAACGAAGACAGTCATGTGCTGGTCGAGGCCTAGTGAAAGGTTTGCGGGCCTCATGCGGCCCGTGGGCCGCGTGTTTAAAACCGCTGGTACGGAGTGTGAATCAGCTATGGCGCATACCCGCATACCGCTGGGCCGCAGTATGCGCGTATATACCGCACGTGACTAGTGGAAAAGATTGCATTATGCACGCTGCAGGGAAGTCACGTTATTGCTGTCATGACTTTAGGTCGGATTTTTAGGCACTAAAAAGCGCACTTTCGGCACCAAAAACAGGCAGGCAGAACAACTTTTTCGGCACCAAAACTAGGCAGGCAAACAAGTTTTAGGCCTACAACACCATAAGTGTAGGCGCAAAAATTTTTTACAAAAAAGCGTTAGAATTTCAAAAGGAAGGCATGCGCGACCTCTATTTACAACAGGAAATAACAAAAAAGGTCAATTTTTGATGCCACAAAGGCGCCCAAAGTTGATCATAGCCATTCAAATTGTGTTTTGTCCCGCACGGTTCGCAGAAAACGGTCTCTCTTTTTATTCTCAAGGTTGCTGAGCCTAGTGTACACCGTTGAGTAAACACGCTCCTGGGTATCTTTCTTTTCGGCATGGCAGAGAAGGTCAGCACAATAGCAGATTGCCCGACCGCTAAAAGACTAAAAGGGAGCAATGCGATTTAATCGCGCGGCGTCAATTTCTCCCATCTCGGTGAAAACCTGAAGTAAATTACAAAAAAAAAAGCCCTGTGCGCGTCCACATTTTCTTTCTTTTGATCTTCACTCGTCGTTTCCCCTGACGGCTCTCCACGGTTTCGCAATCGCCAACCGTACCCGCCATGTCACCGCGGCTGCGTTAGGTGGCCGGCGAGTCCCATTTCACCGCTGCTAGCAGTTGTTTTCGGGAAGTTGGTTGAACTCTGTGCCTTTAAAAAATAGTTAAAGGTTTTGATCCACCCTCCACGCCCTTTGATAGGGCGGTGGGGACAGGTGGCCGTTCCACTTTCGCATACCGCCCTTAGGAAAGTGGCTGTAGCCCTGCGCCGGTGTTAGGCACGGATGTCTGTGTTTCCAAGCGTGGAGTTGGACCATTTCAGTAAGCAGGGAGTACTTCACGCGCCTCGCGCATTGTTGCTGCAACCTGGAAGTGTCTATGTAACGTGATGCTTAAGTGGACGTAAGAATTTCAGTGTTTGAATTTAATGCTTCGAGCGTGACGCGCTAGTAACTGGGCTTCGGTTGCCTCAGCGCGCGGAGGATGGAAAAAAGCATTTTTCCTTTTTGTTTTTCGTGCTGACAACAATAACTGCAGAAGGAAGGTATGGCTCCACAAAATCTAGCGCAGTGAATTCGTGCGTACACAAAACACTCTGCGGCCGGCAAGTCATCTTTTCGTCCATTTTACTTTCTTCACATTTATATTCTAATTACAACAAATAACACCCCTATGCTTTCCTTGGCATTGCTGTCTGTAAGTTCTCATTAATATTGTGTCTAGCAAAGAAAAACGAGCCCTTAAAAGTAATCTTTCCTTCATTCATAGCGAGGGTCTCATTCTGGCAGACATGATGCCTTGAGGTAGTATGCGAGGGACTATTGGTCAGCTGCCTGCTCGTAAACAGATCACGTGCTACGTGACGCCAAAAAGGCAGAAAAAGAGTTTTCCACACTCGCCACCATGGCTGCGACTGGCGCTGGCTGACACTCCTAAGTTTCAATCCACATATATACCCTATAAAGTGGACGGGGAGATGACCACCGCCGTAGCTCAGTGGTAGAGCACCGGACGCGTTATTCGAAGGTCGCAGGTTCGGTCCCTGCCGGCGGCAAGTCATCTTTTCGTCCACTTTACTTTCTTCACATTTATAATCTAATTACTACAAATAACACCCCTATAATTTGCTTGGCATTTGCTGTCTGTTAGTTCTCGTTAATATTGTGTCTAGCAAAGAAAAACGAGCCCTTAAAGTAATAATAATAATAATAATATCTGGGGTTTAACGTCCCAAAACCACCATATGATTCTGAGAGACGCCGTAGTGGAGGGCTCCGGAAATTTCGACCGCCTGGGGTTCTTTAACGTGCACCTAAATCTAAGTACACGGGCCTCAAACATTTTCGCCTCCATCGAAAATGCAGCCGCCGCGGCCGGGATTCGATCCCGCGACCTTCGAGCCCTTAAAGTAATATTTCCTTCGACTATGCAAAGTAAGTGATTTTGCAATGTTTATAACTTCAAGCCGCCTTTCGCCTTGCCGGCGTGCCTTTGTTCGTGCATATGCCTGAGCATTATTTCAGCAACGGTATCATTGTTTCAGCATTCTTGATGGTGTATATTTGTGCGTAGTAGTCATTGTAGAGTCACGCCCCGTATTACTCACAATAAGTAGCTCGGGGCCCCAGTACAGCTGCGTTTGTTTATTTCACCTTAGTGCCTTCAACACTTAAAGCTCACATGAAAAGGACCATTCTGGACTACTTTTTTACCACTTCTATGCGCGAGGTCGATGTTTTGCCGTACTGCTATGCGCGAGCTTGATGAAGGCTCCTTCGTTGAAGCATTCCGCGTGATATTTTAAATGCTTTAGACGAGTTGGAGTAAATAATACTTGAAGACACTTGGTGGAGAAAAACTGAAATCATATGTAGCACTGAAGATCTTTCCTCATCGACCGAAACCAAAGGAACGCAAGCCACCCTGCAAGAGAATGAGGGGAGATGAGCGCACACAGCAAAGGTTTCAAATCAAAAGTTTGCTATGGATTATTGCAACAAAACCCAGTTTCAACAAGTGCTCTTTTATTTTCTTGCACCTCTACAAAAGACTTCGGGGACGCTTGAGCTTCCCCTTCAAGAGTAGAACGGGATTGCTTAATCGGACCCCGTGAGCATCGCCTTCTTAAATGGTAGACCTGCTTCGGTTCTCGGCGCATGCCTCAATCGTGCCGTAATGGAACGAACAACTGGAGCGTAACATTGGCTGTTTCAAAGTATCCTAGAATGCCTCCTGCAACTACAGTCAAGTGCCCATTAAGCCATAGTATTTCCTTTTGCGAATCAGCTAAGGGTCGACTACGCGTGCGCAAGACAATACGGAATCCTACGCAGTTGTCCACATTATTGATGCTTTTTCTGCTGATTATTAAATATGTCTGAGGGCTTTGTAATGGGCGGGCCTTGAAAAGACCCACTCGCTGCGCAGTTCACATCTTTTGACGCCTGGCAGGATTCTACATTTCTTCCACGCAATGTTACATGCGTTAAGGACACTCCTTCCACTACATGACATTCATAGTTTTTTTTCTCCTCAAGCAGTTTAAAAAATACTGTTGCTCTGTGGAATAACACCTGTTTGCAACCCATACGGTATGAGTTCTCACTCAAACTCGAGGATTCTTATTATTTATTTTGTTTGCGTCTTCCTGGATTATTTATATAGTGTCTTTTTCGAAGCAGTTTCATGAAATGGCATAGGTATCTGGTAGAGCACCTGCTTGCCACGCAGGCGGCCTGCTTTCTGTTCTCGCTCAAACCCGAAGATTTTCATTATTTAATTTATTTGAATCTTTCTCTATTTTTAGGTCACGGACAAGATGACGATTTTTTGCTCTCAACCAACGATGCCATCACCGATGCCGACACCGGCATTTCTGCAAAGCGAGCTGGTTAACTCTGTTGCGTTAACGCACACCTAACTCAGTTTTCTGGTCATATTCTGGTTTTAGGCCCTATTATATAGGTCACGTACTTTGCATTGCTCACGACCAGAGGTTTAGGCAACCAATGAGGTTTGCTAAAGTAGGAGTAAGCTCAAAGCATGCATATTTTTTTTCGAACTAGAAAACAAGGAGTATTACCTCACCGAAATATCACCTCTACTTGACTTTAAGTGGAATTCCAAAACGTGCAAAGAAACAAAAAAATTATTGCCCTGCATGATAGCTGCCAGGGGAAACTGCTGAGAAACTGCGTCAGAAACGCAGGCGTGTTATTACAAAGTTTAACGTGCTCCGGGCTCGTTCATCTTATTGTCCCTGTAGTTTGGTATTCGCTGAGCATCTTACGCTCCAGGTGTAAATAATTTAGCGGTTCACGCGGGCTCTCAATTTGGTTTCAGGCATCTGCAAAATACACGGGATCAAGCGGTGCGTTGTCTCCTAGCGCTGATCTTTGGACGCCTCAAGAAGGCACGCGTGTTGGTGTCGCTACCTTTCAAAACTAGAGGAGCTTTAGGTTGAACTAGAGGACTAGTCTGAAGCCCATAGAGATATGAACAGTGAGTGTTGCGCTGAAAGATGAATAACGGTGTAAAACTGCAATCTAAAAGGAAGTCTAAAAGCGCCGATTTTGAAAATTGGAATTTATACGCATTTTTTTATACGAATTTAGGCACAAAGCCAAAAATAGGCATTTATAGGCACTATGAAAACACTACAAAAGCCCTTCGTAACCGCGAAATCATGCTCATATCTTAAAATTGGGCGATTGCAACGCAAGGAACAAAATAGGCATTTACATAAAATCTGCTCCTAAACATTACCAACGAATGCTGTTCGCATATACATTCAGATAGATAGATAGATAGATAGATAGATAGATAGATAGATAGATAGATAGATAGATAGATAGATAGATAGATAGATAGATAGATAGATAGATAGATAGATAGATAGATAGATAGATAGATAGATAGATAGATAGATAGATAGATAGATATAAACACTTAGAGTGCCGTTGCTTCAAGAAGAGCTGCTTCACATTTAATAATAAATATCCTGGGGTGCCCCGATGCCTAGGCTTCTTGCATGTTTGTTCTGGGCGGCGCTATCCGAATCTCAATAAAGCGGCTTGGCATGGAGATCGTTTTCTCCACTTCCTGTGGTGGAAAAAACAGCCGGTCTTATAATAATACTTGCTGGGGTCTTATGTCACAAAACCACGGTATGATTAAGAGATGCCGTCGTGGAGGATCCCACAAAGTTAGAACACCAGGCATTCTCTAACGTGCACCTAAACCTAAGCCCACGGCCCTCCAGAATTTTGCCTCCATAAAAATGCGGGCGCTGCGGCCATAATTTGATCCTGCGTCATTATGGTCAGCAGTCAAGGACTACAACAACTAGACGACCGAGACGGGTCTCTTACGAAGAAGCAATGTTGCGGTAGCGGGAAATGCAAAAATATTGTCCACGTTGCATGTGGTGTTCATTATGTTCATCTACCAAGCGAAAAAATAACGTATGTCTCCACGAATGCTTCTGGAAATATTTGAAAGGTTATGTTATCAACGGCCAATCATGCAACCGTACGCTGAACGATATCTGGCTATAAGACACCTTCTCTACAGCGACATTGCTATTTAAAATGATAATCCGTCGACCAGAAAGAATACTGAGACTAAGTTAAGGTAAGCAACTGTGGCATGGTATATCGTCATCCTTTTTTGTCAAATAAGCAAAATGCTATTTTTGTCAGTGTACGGCGCTCTGAATGCTGATTTTCCTGCAATGTTTGTACCTGGGTGATTCCCTAAGATCGAACAAACGATGGCTGGTCGACTCTCAAATTTATTTCAAAATTTTATATATTATTGCCTGATGAGTGGAAAGAAGAGATCCGCAATTGTTTTGCGCCAAAAATTTTTTCGAACCACAGGAAACTCAATAATGACGAAGAGGTGGAGTGGAGAGCTCATCCGCTCTGCTGTTTTGGCCAACTTTCGTTATGAATTGCACAAATATATTAAAGTTAGGTAGCTGAAATTTATTTACCTAAACTATATGCAGTTTTTGCTTCTGCTCAGTATTTTTTAGTTTTATGTGTAGTGTAGATGTTTTTATAAAAAACCTCAAAATGGCCCAATCGGCAAAATTTTCTTACTTTGAAGGTCTTTATCTCAAAAAATCCTTGTAGCAGAGCGACAAAAATTCTGCATACGTTCTTCGCATGCTTATCTACCAAACTGCCAACTCTTGTATTATATACTTTTCAGTAAAGAGATATGATCGGGCTAAATTCAAGAAAACACCGAACAATGGAAACTTCTGACGACAATTAAAAAAAACCCCATTTTTTAAATTTCTTAAACTTTGTCCACTTATTCTCCTCCACATCAGCTTTCACAATCATTAAAAACATGTTGCATAATGTCGTTGCACTAATAGTTACGGCCTGTCCAATGAGACCCTTAGGCAAGGATGGGCAATTCCGACTTCTTGCCCAGCAAGTGTATAAAATGCAGGCAGGATTGAATTTCTTTTTATTAAAAGGCCAGCAGGTACCTAAAAAGCTATCGCCTGTACTGAAGACGTTAATTTTGAAAATATGTGGTCACTGCAGCGGCCACGAGCGCGGGGCTACCGATCAGGCGCGCGTGCACCCGAGGTGCTCGTTGTAAGAGACGGCGCAGTGAGAGCTCGTTTTCGCGTCCTCAGACCGATTGAGTTCGAAACAGCAACTACTCTCGGGTGACTTGAACGCACGTGCACCGGTAGTCGCAGTGATCTGGTTAATTGCGTCGATTTTTTTTTCAGGGGGCATAAGAATGTCATCGTTAAACTGTGCGTTCCGTGAAGATCTTTCATTGCAGTGGTAGCAAAAGCACGCGTAGCACAAGTAGTCCGTCTCACTGACAGTCACTGATATTTCGGGCGTTAAACGTTCCTTCAAAGCATTTATGTCTGGGTCGGTAACTCTGCGAAATTTTGGCTTCTTTGCAGTAATTAAAGGAGTACTGACACGATTTTGAGATATCGCAAAAGGGACATTTTTTGCTTCGTTGGTATGCAGTGTCCACGCTGTCCACACACTGGAGTCGGAGAACACGCATAAAATATTTTAATTTGACTTTGAAGTTTTTGTCGCTGAGCATTTGCAAGCCAGCCACACAGCAAGGACATTATCCCGACAAGTCAAGACAGTTCCTCCGAGTTCGCGAGTTCTGCGTCCTGCATGCAGCCTAAATCGTAGAAATCACTGTCAGGGTCACTGGACGACAATTCACTCATCGTTGTCTATTGCACCACGAGCAGATGACGGATTTCCCGCTAGTACGTCGCGAATTTCTGTATCTCCGTGACGTCACACTGCTATGAAACGACACTGAGAAGCCACCCCCTCGATATCGAAACCGAACGTGTCTTTTTAAGGTGTCGCTAATTAAAATATATAGGATGCATTCCCAGGCACTACAATAGTCGTTTTAGGTTTCTCGACACCGGTATTTTTATTTAGAGCAACAATCCGAATTTTTTTTAAAATTCGTGTCAGTACTCCTTTAAGCTTCTTGTGCTTCCAAAGGTAGTCTCCACAATAGACTCATTCAGAGCTATACTTTCTCGTCATGAGACGCACAGGAGGAGTAGAGTAAGAGCAAAGCACAAGAACTATCCGCGCCGAAAGAAGTGTGAACAGCGCACCGAACGCGCGGCCAGTTCACGCCGTCTGCTGCTGACATCTAATATAGACAAGCGCATCCGGTTACCGATAGTTTTGCTTTTCTTTCCTTTGACATTCCATATTTTGCTTTGCCACTGGAGCGCCACGTTCATGCTTTCCACTGATCGCAACTGGCGCAGTGCAGTTTCTGTGGCAGCAGCGTGCGTGAAGCGAGCGCTCATAGCTCCCTTATAGAGTTTTCATCTTGCTTCCATCTCCGCCGTGTTATTAGCGCCTAGCTGAGATGCGAACAGAGGGCGGATAGAATAGCGAAGCTCCAGTGCACGTGCGTTCAAGTCACCCGAGAGGTGTTGAGGTTTATGTGATGTGATGAGGTTTATTGGAGTAATGAAGTTGCAACGAGGTCGCAACGAAAAAAGGACCGTACGGCAACGCAATGCAACGCTGACGGAGGCGGTACAGGCTCTCGTGCAATCAGAGCGCGGGTCGTCTTTTCGTCCTCTTTCACAGGCGCATACTCGTTCGTGCATCTGCTCCACTACAATACCCCCGGGGTGAAGCGTAGCCATCCTGGCGACTCATGGAGTACGTAGAATGAGGGGGTCGTAGTAGGGCTTGAGACGGTCGATGTGTACAGTCTCGCGCCCTCGACAGCGCAAATCTGGCGACTGTGTGAGGGGCTCGACGATGTAGTTCACCGGCGAGGTGGCATGAATGACACGGTACGGACCATGGTACCGCGCCAGAAGTTTAGAGGAAAGGCCAGGGACGTGGGGGGGTACCCAAAGCCAAACAAGGGAGCCAGCAGGAAACGTAGGAGCTGGGTGACGAACGTCGTCATGATGCGTCTTTTGTCGACCTTGCGCTTCCGCTGTAAGGGAACGAGCCAACTGACGGCAGTCTTCGGCGTATCTGGCGACTTCAGAAACTGGAGTGCACTCAGAGGCATCAGGGCGGTACGGGAGTATGGTGTCCAGTAGGTGGGAAGGTTCGCGGCCGTACAAGAGAAAGAACGGGGAAAAGCCGGTAGTCGCTTGCGTCGCGGTGTTGTAAGCGAACGTAACAAAAGGTAGTACAGTGTCCCAGTTGGTGTGGTCGGAGGAGATATACATCCTCAACATGTCGCCGAGTGTGCGGTTGAACCGCTCGGTGAGACCATTTGTCTGTGGATGGTAGGCGGGGGATTTCCGGTGAATGATGTTGCATTCAGCGAGGAGGGCTTGGATGACCTCTGACAAGAACACGCGACCCCTATCACTGAGTAGTTCCCGCGGAGCACCATGGCGTAGAATGAAGCTGCGGAGAATGAAAAGTGCAACTTCGCGGGCGGTCGCTGCCGGGAGAGCTGCAGTCTCAGCGTAGCGCGTAAGATGATCGACGCCGACAATAATCCACCGGTTTCCAGAGCCACTATACGGGAGGGGGCCGTAGAGGTCGATACCCACGCGGTCAAATGGGCGAGCCGGGCACGGGAGCGGCTGCAACGTGCCAGTAAGGTGTCGCGGAGGTGTCTTGCTTTGTTGGCATGTAGGGCAAGACTGAACGTATTTCTGCACAAAGCGATACATTCCTCGCCAGTAATATCGCTGACGTAGCCTTTCGTAGGTTTTCAAGACGCCGGCGTGAGCACTTTGGGGATCTGCATGGAAATTCGCGCAGATGTCAGAGCGCATATGACTAGGGACAGCAAGGAGCCATTTCCGACCACCTGGCATGTAGTTGCGGCGGTACAGAATGTTGTCTCGCACGGAAAAGTGGACTGCTTGACGGCGTAGCGCTCTCGTCGAAGGGACAGCAGAAGTATCGGTAAGGTAGTCGAGCAACAAGGCAAGGTATGCGTCTTTACGCTGCTCCGAAAGCATGTCAGTGGTGTCGAGTGGTGACCAGGTGTTAGAGAGGGGTGACAGAGAAGCCACATCTGGTGTTATTGGCGAGCGGGAGAGTGCATCAGCATCCGCATGCTTGCGACCGGAACGATATACGACACGAATGTCGTATTCCTGCAATCGAAGTGCCCAACGGCCCAGGCGTCCCGACGGGTCTTTCAAGGTGGAAAGCCAACAGAGAGCGTGGTGGTCTGTAACCACGTCGAAAGGACGGCCGTAAAGGTACGGGCGAAACTTCGTCAATGCCCAGATTATCGCCAAGCACTCCTTCTCTGTCACGGAGTAGTTCAATTCAGCCTTCTTGAGAGCACGACTTGCATAAGCGACAACGTATTCACCTTTGGTGCCTTTCCGTTGTGCCAAAACTGCACCAAGACCGACGCCACTTGCATCGGTGTGAATTTCTGTGGGAGTAGTGGGGTCGTAGTGACGAAGGATAGGTGGTGAGGTCAACAGGCGGCGCAACTGGCGAAATGCGTCATCACATGCATTTGACCATGCAGAGATACCTTTGCTGTTGGCAAGCAGACTCGTCAAAGGTGCGATGATGGACGCGAAGTTGCGCACGAAGCGGCGAAAATAGGAGCAGAGGCCGACAAAACTTCTGAGGGCTTTTATCGATGTGGGCTTTGGGAATTCGGCGACAGCTCGAAGCTTATCGGGATCCGGAAGAACGCCGTCTTTTGAGATGACATGTCCCAAGATGGTTAGTTTCCGTGCTGCGAAGTGGCACTTCTTGGTGTTAAGTTGTAGGCCCGCAGAAGTTAGGCACGTGAGAATTTCGTGCAGACGATCAAGGTGTGTCGGGAAATCTGCTGAAAAGACTACTATGTCGTCCAGGTAACACAAGCAAGTCTTCCACTTGTGGCCTCGAAGGATGGTATCGATCATGCGCTCAAATGTTGCAGGCGCGTTGCAGAGCCCAAATGGCATGACATTGAACTCATATAGGCCATCGGGCGTTACAAAGGCTGTTTTAGGGCGATCACACTCAGCCATGGGCACCTGCCAATACCCAGAACGCAGATCCAAGGATGTAAAGTACTCGGCGCCTTGTAAACAGTCAAGAGCATCGTCTATTCGCGGTAGCGGGTAGACGTCTTTTTTCGTAATCTTGTTTAAGCGGCGATAGTCAACGCAAAATCGAATGGTGCCATCTTTTTTCTTTACCAATACCACAGGTGATGACCAAGGACTTTGAGAAGGCTGTATCACTCCACGTTGAAGCATGTCATCCACTTGCTCCGTAATGACGCGGCGCTCTTCGGCGGAAACGCGGTAAGGCCGCTGTCGCAGGGGCGAGTGGGAGCCGGTGTCGATAGTATGACTGATAGTCGTGGTGCGGCCTAACGAAGGTTGTTGACAGTCGAAAGAAGAGATAAACTTGTTAAGGATATCAACAAGTTGGCGGCGATGAGAGGGGGAGAGGTTTGCGTCAATGGCGTTGTCGAACGCTGACGAACTTGATGGCTGAGATGCGGGAGTGATTGTGGCGATGTGACAACATGTGGTGTCATCGGGAAGATCAAGATCATCGATGTGGTCGACAGGTTGTACGGATCCTAAACTTTCACCACGGAGTAAGGCAATGGGGTAGTTGCAGTGGTTTGTAATCAGCATTACGGTTGACCCAGACGCAATTGTGAGAACGGCAAATGGGAGAACGATGCCCTTGCGTTCAGTAAACAATGGAGATGGCGTAAACACGACCGTGGCGTCAGGTTGAGCAGTACACGAAAGGGTAATAGGGACTGAAGCTTCCGGTGGCAAGGTGGTGTCGGCATCAACGATGAGTTTGCAGGGAAGGAGAGAACGGTCGGGAGATGAAAATTCACATGTTGACACAAGGGACACTTCCGCACGTGAACAATCGATGATAGCGTCATGACGTGAAAGGAAATCCCAACCCAGGATGACGTCATGAGAGCAAGATGGCAGGACAAAAAATTCGACGATGTACATAATGTCTTGGATGATGACGCGCGCCGTACACACAGCTGAGGGATGAATGCGTTGCGCGCTAGCCGTGGACAGCACCATGCCAGAGAGAGATGTTGTCACTTTCTTGAGCCTCCGACAAAAGTTCGCGTTCATCACAGAAACGGCGGCCCCGGTATCTACAAGTGCTAGTGCGGCGACTCCCTCAACTTCGACATCAATAACGTTTTGCGGCGAAAATGGAGGCCTTGAGAATTGCGCACAAGTTGCAGTTCTTGCCTCCGGAACTGCACTGATTAGTTTCCCTCATCAGAAGGTGGGCGACGACGCATAGGCGATGGCGACCGGCGACGAGGAGAAGGGAAACGAGCACTTGCTGAGCGGCGATCCGAGTCGGAGTGCCTCTGCTCGGATGCAGATGTGGTGGCATGTTGCGGCGCGTAGGCAGGAGTGCCGAAGGAGGCGTACGCAGGTGTGGGACGGCGGCGGCAGACGCGCGCAATATGGCCAGCGATACCACACGCGAAGCAGATAGGGCGGTTGTCATGAGTGCGCCACGCATCTCATGGACGGAAGAAGTGTGGTGGGGGCCTGTAAACTGGAGGCGAGGCGGCATTGGGTGGTGCCGATAAGGAGCTTGGATGCGGTGGGGGCCGCGCGACCACAGCTGCGTAGCTGAGAGGTTGAGATGGAGCAGGCGTTGCGTAGTCGGAACTCGAGAGGCGGGACGGCATGGAAGTGCGCGGGTAAGGGGCCGGAACTGCAGGGAGGGCGCCACAAATTTCGGTGCGTATGGCCTGCTGCAGTGTCGGAGGCAGGGTTGCGGTGGACGAGTCGCTATGAGGTAGCAGGGAGAGCTGTCGGGCCACTTCCTCTCTGATGAAGTCCTTGATCTGGTTGGTAAGTGTGCCCTGGCAAACGTTGCCGTTTGCGACTGCGACGGCCGAGATCGAATCTGGTGATGGGAGACTTTGCCGGGCGATGGAACGCTGACGACGCAATTCGTCAAAGCTCTGGCACAGGCTGACGAGCACTTCCACAGTGGTCGGGCTTTTCGCCAGCAACATCTGGAATGCGCCATCTTCGATACCCTTGAGGATGTGCCTGATCTTCTCGTCTTCCGGCATAGATGGGTTAACCCGCCTGCACAGGTCTAGCACATCCTCAATGTAACTGGGAAATGTCTCTCCAGGCTGCTGCGCTCGGTGGCGTAGACGCTGGTCAGCGCGGAGCTTGCGGACCTCTGGTCGGCCAAATGCTTCAGTTACGAGGGTCTTGAAGGCTGACCAGTTGGCGATGGCGGATTCGCGGTTGGTAAACCAAAGTTTAGCGACGTCAGCCAAGTAAAAGATAACGTAGCCAAGCTTAGAGGCGTCGTCCCACTTGTTGCTGGCACTTACGCGTTCGTATAAGGAGAGCCAGTCTTCGACGTCGTGCTCACCACTTCCGCTGAAGATGGGCGGGTCTCGTTGACGGGTAGAGCCGGGGCAAGGGGACGGGGCAGCCTGTGGTGCTGGCTGGGCAGTGACTGCGTCAGTCATGTTGTCCGGTGGTCTTTCGGCCAACTTGCGAGAGCGGAGCTCCAGGTCTGTTTGGGGATCTCAGCAACCTCCACCAAATGTGATGAGGTTTATTGGAGTAATGAAGTTGCAACGAGGTCGCAACGAAAAAAGGACCGTACGGCAACGCAATGCAACGCTGACGGAGGCGGTACAGGCTCTCGTGCAATCAGAGCGCGGGTCGTCTTTTCGTCCTCTTTCACAGGCGCATACTCGTTCGTGCATCTGCTCCACTACACTGTTTCGAACTCAATCGGTCTGAGGACGCGAGAACGAGCTCTCACTGCGCCGTCTCTTACAACGAGCATCTCGGGTGCGCGCGCGCCTGCTCGGTAGCTCCGCGCTCGTGGCCGCTGCAGTGACCAAATAATTTCAAAATTAACGTCTTCAGTGCCGGCGACACCTTTTTCGGTACTGTTGGCCTTTTAATAAAAAGAAATTCAATCCTGCCTGCATTTTATACACTTGCTGGGCAAGAAGTCGGGATTGCCCATCCTTGCCTAAGGGTCTCATTGGAGGGGCCGTAACTATTAGTGCAAGAAGATTATGCAACATGTTTTTAATGATTGTGAAAGCCGATGTGGAGGAGAATAAGTGGACAAAGTTTAAGAAATTTAAAAAATGGGGTTTTTTTTTTAATTGTCGTCAGAAGTTTTCATTGTTCGGTGTTTTCTTGAACTTAGCCCGATCATATCTCTTTACTGAAAAGTTATATAAATACAAGATTTGGCAGTTTGGTAGATACGCATGCGAAGAACGCAATGCGGAATTTTTGTCGCTCTGCTACACGGCTTTTTTGAGATAAAGACCTTCAAAGTAAAGCAAATTTTGCCGATTGGGCCATTTTTGAGGTTTTTTTATAAAAACATCTACACTACACATAAAAACTAAAAATACCTGAGCAGAAGCAAAAACATGCATATATTTAGGTAAATAAATTTCAGCTACCTAACTTTAATATATTTTGTGCAATTCATAACGAAAGTTGGCCAAAACAGCAGAGTGGATGAGCGCACCACTCCACCTCTTCGTCATTATTGATTTCCTGTGCTTCGAAAAAATTTTTGGCGGCAAAACAAATTGCGGATCTCTTCTTTTCACTCATCAGGCAGTAATATATAAAATTTTGAAATAAATTTGAGAGGTCGACCAGCCATCGTTTGTTCGATCTTACGTGGAATCACCCACCTGGTGTTCTTTTTTCCTGGTTGTTTCCTCTTGTATTAGTGCGTATACGTTATTCGCCACGTAAATAACGTAGTGCTGTAAATTCAATTTTCTGTGTACCCCTCGAGCTGCAGTGTATACGACGTAGACGGTATGTCGTACTTCGTATGAACCTCAAAAATACCGTTGTTAGCGTTAGGATAAAACACTTGCCCGTTTTGGCGCACGTTTGAGTTCTCGGGGACTTGAAGGGGAACTAGGCTGAAAAGAAGATATCACACCAAAGGAGAATTAATAATACTGAATAACACATTGCCAGAAAGAAATGTTTACCTTAACAAAATAATTACGAAGGAGCAGTTTAAATGGTGCAGTTACCAATATTCGATAAAAGCCCTATTACATGGACAGGCTAACTTAGGTTGCGCGCTGAATACCCTAGAATGGTTGAAATTCAGGTAGAAACGATGAAAATACTTTTTCTATTTAATGCCGCTTAAAGTTCTAAGAGTGGAAAGTTTGTTGCACTATGAGGTGAATTTGTTAAAAGTATGACTATCCATGCCTTAGGGATTTGGTGTTTCATTGCATTCATTTAGAGGATGTGTACTGTACGCATTCTTTGTCAGCGTTCTTTATTGCTTTGGTGATGGTCACGCAAGCGATATGGTGTCCTATTTCGTCTCGCGACTTTATTTTTATTTATTTTATTTCAACATACTCCAGCCTTGAAGGGCTATCGCAGGATTGGAGAACAAAATGTACAGAACATGAAGATCAGTTGGCTAGTAATGTACAAAACTAATTCATCAATTGGTAACAATTAAACATGGCCTGGTGGATCATTCCATATTTCAATAGTGCGGAAGAAAAAACTGTACTTATACGCATTAGTTCGGGTCATGTTCAGCTCATGATGATGTCTGGTGGATGTTGGTTTAGCGGAAGTGCTGCAGTGACTGAGTAAAGGAAATCGTGGACAGTGAATGAGAGTGTAAGGAAACTTCAAAGATACAGCTTGACGACGAGAACAGAGAAGGTAAGCTCAATACTATGAAGATGAGAACTACATGAAAAATACCTATCGTAGCGGCACAATATTAAGCGTACTGCTTTCTTCTGGACAGATTCAATTGTTTTGATGTTCGATATTTTGTGAGGGTATCATATGACAGAGAACTACTCGAGTATTGATGAACCAGGCTATTATCAGTAAGGAGTCTTGTGTTACTTGGGGCGGAACGTAGAGTACGTTGTAGGTAACCTAGCCATGAAAGGGCATGATTACACATGACTTCAATGAGATATGACCAAGACGGATCTTTAGTTAATGCAAGACCTTGATATTTGTATTGAGGCACATTTTCTGGAGGCGATACATTAAGCGAATAAGTTAAAGAAGGAAGATAACTTTTAGCAAATGACATGCAGACAGTTTACAGAAGGTACCTTGCATCTGCCAAGTATCATACCACAACGGGATTGATACAAATGAATCATTAGGGGTGATGTGATCGTTAGGGGTTTTTATTCGTGTGGTAGAAGGCACACAGCCATCGGCGTACATGCGGAGTTTAACGGGAATGTTACTGTGGTAGCTCATTTCTGTTAATGAAGAAAGAGGAGCTGGCCTAATATTGAGCATTGAGGTACGCAAGACGTTACATTGAAAACAGATGATTTAAAAGATATAAATACAACATACTGAGACTGACTGACTCGAGAAAAAAGAATCGAGCTGCTACAGGTCTGGTTTCCTTGAATCAAGAAGTGACTTTTCCTGCATATCTATATTTGTGTTTTTTTATAGTGCTAGCCATAGTTCAGCATGTTTCAGTATTATGCCTTGGATGATTACCTAAACTACGAAAGAAGTCACAATGATTATATTCAACCTATGTATTTGGTATTGCTCTTTTGGTGTTGTTCACTTGAAAGAAAATGCAGTGCTAGAGATCCCAACTATCACAACTAGTCGCCGAGTCATTCTGAGGAGCGCTTCAGGCTGTAGGTTTTGTTGTGTTGTCTTTTAGCGCTAAAAATTGTAGGAGACTTTGAATTTAAACTTTGATGCAGTCACTTCTGTGGTGTTATTTCACTTTGCTTCAATCCTGTTGCGGAACGTTATATATACTTAATTTCCAAAATACATCGAATCATAGAGTAGTGATAGAATACTGTCATTTTCTTTCATGTTATATGTTTGATTGACACTGTAGATCAGCTAAACAATATGCAATATTTTTTTGTAGTGCGGCAATCATATATTTTGTATGAACATAATGTACTTGCCCGACGTGTACCAATGGCGACACTTTGCAGACCTGGGGGGCTACAGAGCTGAAAAGAGCACAGAACGACAATCAAGAATTATTAACGCGCACAAGCCCATACATAAAACTGAAAGCTTTAACAAAGGTGTGCTTGTGTGTACTCAGTCCGTCCTCGTACGATAAAAAAGCGCGAATTTCTAAGATTTCTAAGATTGCCCCTGAGTTGCGTCTTCGTTTGCCATCCGGACTCTTCCGTCGCCACGCAACTTGCCTGTGTCGCATGGGGTTAGGTGTGGCATTTACAAATGCAGATTCGTATCTCATCGGAATGACCAACAGTGCGGCATCCAACTGATGTGGCTGTGAGGAGACGATTGTGCGCATTCTGTAGAGCTGCCCATCTTACCCCACGCAAAGACGTGTTCTAGGACCTCCGTCGTCCTCATGCAAGACCGCTATCAGAAAAGAAGATCCTGGGGCACGACAGCGCTATTGAGCTATTTGAAGACGACTGGACTTAACGAGCGTCTATGAACTACTAGCGACAGTTGTTCGTGTTGTGCGTATTCACACTGACTGTTCATTTATTGTTTCCGTAACTCTTGTTCTCCCTTCTCTGTCCTGTCTATTTTTCCTTTTTTCCCTCAACCAACGTATATGGTTTGATTTATAGCTTTTATGCATGAAATAATATTGTATAAAATCCATTTTACATGTGCTATTTATACCCAGCTGCACACTGAAAAGACTATAGTCGTCGGCCGTTTAATTGCAAGCAATACAAACCTTTTTATGAAAACGTGTTAGTAGCAGCGTTGCGCAGCAACACTGGAAACACTGGTACTCTTCTCTCATATTCTGAAGTGACGTTCTAATTAAGCCTCTGAAATGAGGCAACTTGGTCGCACATCTCTGATAGTATACGCATTCGGACAGACACTTCCTGTAAAATTTCTTGATTATGAGAGCTTCAACTGGCCAGATGTACTCTGCTGTGGATTTAGAAAACAGTTTTTTCTAAGTGAACCGCCACACTGAACTATGCACAGCCGCCCCCTTTTTTTAAGCTGAAGGCGCTAGAATCGACCGCCTAGTTGATAAACGCCGTTTAACGGAGCGCAGCGCGGAAATGAACGAGAATACGCGCGTGCGCGTGAAGAGAACTCCTGTACAGCTGTCTTCTACTGGGCTGTTCCGGGAACTGGATACCAGATGTCGAAATCAGCACCCGCCAACCAAACGACGGGTTTCTGAAGCCTCCTACGTGCGCGCCGTTGGGGCACTGGGTAGAGTTTTCGGTCGCTATCGTCGCGGACCGAAAATGCAGCACTCGAAATGCTAGCTGTGGCCTCGACGTATAGCGGAAAAGGTAAGAGGAAAAGGGGGGGGGTGAGTGGGGCAATGAGAATTATAATGATGGCGACAAACTGCCAGGGGATGGAATCATGGGTTAGGAATGTGATAAAAAAATATTTTTATTCGGTAAATATGACTTTACCGCTAGAGGCACTGTCGTTTTTTTTTGGCTTACACGATGTTTAGCAGCTATTACAGAAGTTAATAAAGCCGAATATTTCCATGGCAATAACGACTCGGGAATGGGAAGATGCCAGCACAATGTTTTATTACACATGCCTAAGACCACTAGCCTAATTAAGGAAAGATTTAACGGTAATAAGGCTGCATTTTCGGTGGAGGCCAAAATGTTTGAGGCCCGTGCACTTAGATTTATGTGCACGTTTAATGAGCCCCAGGTGGTCGAAGTTTCCGGAGCCCTCCACTACGGTGTTACTCTAAATCATATCGTGGTTTATGGGACGTTAAAGCCCAGATATGATTAGTTAGCATTGTGCCGTTGTTTCATCCCATGATAAGTGTCCTATTTGCGTTGTAACACTAGAAGGACAATACATAGCATGCTTTATGCAGATGAATGATCACAAATATTTTATGAGGGTGAAACACTTACCTTATCCACAAAATCTTCGAGAAATGATAGAATATCGGGGCTGCGAGGCTGAAAAGGGAATAACACGATGTAAAAAATGAAGAATACACAACGGTATCTACTCTCTACTGAACATTTTAACAAATGTATGTGTAAAGCATTATGTGAAGGAATCTTACTAATGCAATGCAGTCTTCGCATCTGCACTAGTACCTGTGCAGGTACTAAGGTTGTGCGAAAGCAACTTCCGAGGTTTGAGAACACCTAGCTGCGCACTGCAAGTACCAGAATAGCTTGCCGTAGAAGTGCGAGGAATGTAAACAACTTGAAAGGTATGATGAGACAATCACCTGTTTGTAGCACGAAGCCAGCAGGAAAGCCAGATGGATCCCTCAGAACGAAAGCTTTTTAGTGGCCTAAATATTCGTCCTGGTCCAGGTTGAACCCGGGACCAACGACGGGTCGGTCACTCTACCAATTGAGATAGCCAGGAGGCTAGTCATACGCAGCGCCAGCGCAAATTTATCGACAAGTCCAAGACCCTTACGCCACCATGCGTAATTCCGCAAAACCAATTTGCGAATATTCCGTGTTCATGCGCTTCGAGTTGCCGATAAATCGGACCTCACGCTGTGGATTTTCAGCATCCTGATTATCTCATTTGGTAGAGCAAGTGCCCCGGAAAGGCGTTGGTCCCAGGTTCGATCCCCGGACCACAACGAATTTCAGGCAACTAAGAAGCTTTCTTTCGGAGGAATTCGTATGAATTCTCTAGTGGCGCCGTGCTAAAATCAGATGGTTGACTTATTATCCCTTTGATAACCCTTCCGGCACCTCACGGGATTCAGAACCGCAATATAAATGTTCCTATCGATAATTTTGTTGAATGTTCAGTGGTGTATTTTTGATGGTATTCGTGTTTCTGCAGTTGATGTTTTAAAATTGTCATGAGATATTCCGGAGCATGCCGGTCCATTATTTTCACATAACACGAGCATTGTTTCCATTCTTTTGTATTGTTTCTATTATGAGGGTTACATGAATAGTGCTCTGTGGTGTTCGCATTGTCTCGGCAAATATAATAACTGCTGCTTTTTCTTAAGTACGTGGTTTTGTTAAGACATTCAGCAACCACTTTTGTTGTCAATATGTATCAATCTGTGTTTATTAGGGCTCCTCATATTTCGGCATTTCATTAAATATTGGGCGTTGCATGACCACCTAAGTTAATTTCTCGGATGATATAAAATTGAAAGGTGTCTGTATAACAGTGCACCTAAATTGCGATTTGCATCCCGATATGCATTTAGGACCTTGAGATATTTTTATACATATTCTTACCAGGTATAAAAAATTACTGTGGTTATAGAAGTTCATGTAATGTCATAGCTTATTCTGTTGGTGAGGAATTACACTGCTAATATTTGAATGATTGTTTTCAATGAATTTATACGAAAAGTTGCAGCTCCGAGCGATTTCCTAAGGAGCAGATCAAAATTATTTGTGCAATGATCTAGAGTGGCTCGTGAATGTTCCTTTTTCATTTTCAGTCTGTGAAAAACTAGCAATATTTTTGTGCGGTTTACTAAGTGCCCAACAACTATGCTGCCGTAATTATTGTTGTAATATTGAAATAGCAAATATATGGACCCTGTTGCCGAGTCTTTGCCATCGCCGTGACGTTCCTCATTGCATATATAACCGGCAAAGAAATGTATTTCAGAAGAATAGTTTTCGGGACCGCGCCACCAGGGATTCAAGCCTGTGACACCTCGCTACGCAGAGCTACGCGTTAGACGACTGAGCCAGTAACGCGTGCATCCTGCAGCATGTTTCATGGCGCGTTACTTCTATGCACGCCTGCCGCTGCTGTTACGCAGATCTCCGATGTGCTTCAGCGTGGCAGTGCCTTGTTCACTATCTTCACCGCGATGACACAAACGGCCAAAGTGCGCGCGTTAAAGGGCATCGCCCAGCTCGTCTTTGGCTGGCGATGGGCTGCGCGCCTCCGGGCATGCACTTTGAGCTACAGGGCGTTGTCACACATGCTCGCGCGCTTATCTCTTCGGGGGTGCAATAGATGGTTTCTAGCTTCGCCCGTGTTGCGCTTTCATCAGTAAGCTTGTGTTGAACAGTCCCATCGAAACGGACTCCAGTACGCTGGTGGGATAATCCGACGAATTCCTGCCGACATTAAACTTCTCACGTTGAAGGCATTATTGGGCGCAACCCGAAGCACACTGACTTCCCTTCAGGCTGACGCTTTCATCGAAGCCATAAAGCACCGCAACATCTGCCACTGCTTACGACTTGATGAGCCAAGAGAGCTCAAAACAGCATTTTTCCAAGCAAATTATACTTCAATTGTGATTTTGAACCATTTGAAGTGCCGCAGTTTCAAGCATTTCAGTTCAAGTTTCACACTATTATGAAGAGGCCGTGCGATTCTGGGATAGCAGCGAAAAAAACATCGTGATGAACAAGCGAGATAACTTTTCGCCTGTGTTGTGAGGATTTCACAGAAGCTCATGGAGCTAATGTGGGCAAAATCAAGCATAGCCTTCACCACAATCACATACTAAGAGTGTCTTGGCGTGGCCAGGATGTGCACTGTAAATATTATAGGCTTTTAGAAATATCAGCTGCTGCTAATATACCAGATGTTTTTCCATGAAATAGGGTACCTGGACCACCAAACCCTAACGGTGGTTGACGCAGGGTACAGTGATCAATGTACATTGCTTCTTATTAGTAGAAAGTCTGTCCAATTTACTTCCACATGCCTGTAATGTCGGCATGTAGAAGCTCTGAAGTAAAGCAATTTGATTTTTTTGTCACTCATCTTGAACGGACTCGTATAGATCTTTGCTCTCGCATTCTTGGGGGCTGAGAGCTCCATTTGACAAGTATTCCTCAGATGGGAATGATGTAGACAGTCAGAATCCACTTAAGTGAAATGCCGCACTGAACAACGTAGATATTTCGTATTCATTGGCAGTCGCCTGATAAAAGTGCGGATGCCATCCTTACTTCAGAGAAATGTCTGTAAGCTCTTCTTTATGGAATCTCAAGTTTTCCTGCGCCACGAACCGCATCTGCTAATGTACGTCATACCCAAAAGTTTCTGCGAATTTTACTGTGCACTTGCAAACTCAAATTAGAAGGCCTGGAAGAGCCCTATACACCCATAGGTGGGTCACAGTCTGAAGCATGTATGTAACTAAATCGAAAAGTCGTTCTCTTTCCTTCCTCACAGAACGCGCTAACCTTGGACAGCCCTATTTCCAGTATGAAAAGAATAACCTAATCTTATATAATATGGCATTGGCGTGCCTAATAACATCCTACTATCAAGTAGAAATGTGTATGAATGCCAGAGTGGCCCGAGTATTACTTAGCGCCTTCTGGATAATGAGTGCCTGTGTCAAAAGAACCTAGCTGTCACTTAGCACAACATTGTTGTGATGTTGTAATGATCTGTTCAGGTGGTTCACAGGGCGGCAGGAATCTTCAGTTGCATTGTACAGCACCAAATAATTAATTTTTCAGTCTGTCCAACGGGTGAACCTCTTGATCACTCGTCATGTGCTTTTCTGCGCATGCGGGTTCCAGCTATTGCTGCATTCACAGATTTTTCGAGAAAGATCGCAGTGAAGAAGTAACTTAGGTAGGTTGGGAGTAGTGCGTTTGCCTACAGTATTATTTGTGCTGTATTTCTGCGTAACAAAGCTGTAAAAAAACAACAATCAGTATTTTCCG
The DNA here is from genome assembly GCF_013339695.2 of Rhipicephalus sanguineus. Classification (NCBI taxonomy): domain Eukaryota; kingdom Metazoa; phylum Arthropoda; class Arachnida; order Ixodida; family Ixodidae; genus Rhipicephalus; species Rhipicephalus sanguineus. Next base: position 116,076,405 of record NC_051186.1, on the reverse strand, counting down.
CAATATTGCCTGTGGTGGTTTTTTTTAGACGCTTCACTTACTGCTGTACCACGACATGTAAACGTGACTGCCCAGATAGGACAAATCATGCATTCCTAATAGCAATGGTTTTGTTTCTGTTGCGTTGCGTGTACGTCTTACATAGTATACTAGGGCTATGTATGTCGAGCTTGCTTTCAATATCAATGATCATAAAGTTTGCATTATGATAAAACACTTGCCTGACTTGGACCAGGGGCGACACTTGACGGACTTGGTGAGCGGCGACGCTGAAACAAGAATAGAACGGCAAGCATGAATGAACAATACATACAATCACACCCCTGGAAGTTTATTTTAACAAACGCTGTTATAAAGACGAATGTAAAATTCGTACTGCTATGAATACGATGCAAAAGCTACATTATATGCAAAGGTTACATATGACTGCACACTTTATTTGCTCGAATCGCTAGCCAACTTAAGTGCAGACAACGCAAGCGTTTAGCAATTCACTATGCCCACAGACTGCCACGCGCAAAGCGGTTGTCAGGAAGAGGGTTAGCAGATGACAAACCGGCAGCCGCTCGGTAGTTCGGCTGTGCAAGCCCGATTGTCAATGCGTTAGTTGGAAAGAAACACTACGACATTGCATGTTTCGTGAATCCGTGAACAAACCAGGTTGGCCGTGACAAGATAAGTTTTATTCATTCTTGCGAGCCGCGAAGTTTTCCTGAAAATGGCGCGGTAAAGCACCCTGGGCAAGTCGTGCTGCCAGTCATGACACACAGAGTACACGTTTTAGCTCCACCATGTATTATATGGCCACGCAGGTGAGTGAAATGTTAGTGTCCTTCTTTTTCTTTCGAAACTAACTCGCACTATTTCGCTTGTATATAATATTCGTCGGAGTTTTTCTAGTGCATGAAACCCATAACATTATCCGAGGCATGTCACGAGAGCATGAGATGTCCTCTTCTATAACTGAATAATATCAGTCCCTCTGTAATATTGTGATATACTAAACTAAAACTCCTTACATTTTGTCAGAAAATAGCTGTATGAATCTCGCGAGCGGCCGTTCAGTCGTTCGGTGCTGCGCTAGCTCCACAGCTATCATGAACTATGACTAAATACCGGCCGCGCTGCGCGCTCAATTTTTTCCTCATCTGCTGCTTTCGGACGGAGATTAAACGTGATTGATTTATTGGTGGAATATGGGTCTATCCACGTTGGTGGAAATATGATCTGCAGCCATGTCCTTCATCCGTGTGTTGTTTTCATAGCCAGCGGTGCACTGCATGATTTTTTTTTACTTTGTTGACAGTTGAGAGCACAGTGCAAGCAAAGTGTTCTCTGAGCTCAGAACGCGGAGAAGGCGAAGCAGCTCTCGGGGGGAGAAATTCTTTATATTGATTTTGACAGTAATGTTCAAAGAGACTCTGCACCTTGCCGTCGAGTATTTTTCAGCGGACATTGAAGGCTGTGAAAGCACCGATAGCGACATCGTCGATGAAGATGCTGCAGCAGCGATTCTCTTTAACTTGCTTTGCTGGTTAACCATGTGTACGGCAAGCGTTTTACAATCGCGTCACTTTGACTGTACTTGATGTACGATAGTGTTGAGATAAAAGAATTAATATTTTTCTGATGCGATGCACTTAACGGAACTTTTGTGGCCGCATGCTGCGAATAAGCTCGACTAGCAAAAACAAGTGGTGTACACAGTCGCGTGAAAGAGTTAAAAGACCAATCACCCGGCGTCGACGCAGCCGCAGTTTTCCTTTTTACTGGACGCGGATAAGCCACACGTGGTTTCAGGTGAGAGGGGGATCAACCCCCCCTCCGCGCATTTCGTTCGCTCGAGTACGTGATGACGCTACTCAAAAAACGCCTGCAGAATGAGATGCTCCTGCGGAAGTATTCTCGTAGTTTTGGCGAATGGATTTGCTAGCGTTTCTTCTTGAGCATTGTAATGATTAAGCAGCACACTAAGCCCTTTTCATGTCGATCAATATTTGTGTTTGTTCATTGAGGCACCATTATTTGAGAATCTCAATATGTGGCGTTCTCGCATATAAACCCGCCAGATTTACAGAAAGCCCCGCTGGCTGGAAGTCACTATTCAAACGGATAGGCAAAACTGGCAGCAAGGCCGCACGCCGACATCTCAACCAGCTACGTGAAGTGACTTGCGACGAGAGCCTGCCACCAAAGACAGCACGTCGACGAAACTTCGTCCCACTTAGCTTGGCATGATCCAATGCAAAAGACGCGAAGACGACGGCGGACAAGAAGACAGATACATACGCTGACCTGTGCGTGTGTCTCTACCTTCTTCACCGCCGTCGTCATCGTGCCTTTTACCTCGTTGTCCACTCTAGGCAGGTATCTCGCGCATGGTAAATCGGCGTGGCCCCTACGGGTCCGAAACACAAGGAAAATGATGCAGAGAACGGAGGCCTCTCCTACTAACGTGCGCCTAAGGTTGATGCTTGCATGTCGGTCCCTTTATTGCTCCCAGGTAAGAAGCTAACCTGGGACGGGATGGTTTTTCCCGACAAAGTATCCGACCATCCCCCCCGCCCACGTTTCTCGCAGCCCGCAAGAAATGACCGATAGTCTGCCTCACCGATTCGGCTATTGCCTTTCACAGAGCGAGAAAATAAACAAGTGCCAGGTGTTAACGTTGTCCATAACTTTTAGAGTACCGTGTTCTATGCGCAAATCGATGGGCAGAGGAAAGCTCTTATATAAAGCTAAAAATTTTATGGTGGACGCTTTAATAAAACAACAAGCTCATCAATCTCTGAAATCTGTGTGCTTTGCATGCCGTTTCGAGATGTTCAGTTGTCGGTAGGTTGGAGTCGTTTCGCAATGGTTCGGCGCTTGCAAAGTCTAGTCGCTACTGTATCACATATGCCGGGCTACAACCTAATCTCTGGGTCCATCATTGTACCAAGATACGCGCGTTGAAGCCTCAGTTATACCGATTCGTTAAGGCATTTTAATTGATTTATATTTTTAATGTCAAGCAAATTTGCCAGTGCTTTTCAGGATAAGCATTTGACTCTCGTGCAGTAGACACTTACCCTAAATAAATAACAGGAAATTTTATAGTAGTCAAGATAGTAAGGACATATAATTGAAGCTTCACCAGGAAATTGCTAACAGCAGACCACATATTTGCACCGAACTATCCTCTTTTTTGCAAACTTCTCGTATATAACGAAACTACGAGGCGTATAGATGTCACGCATTTTGCTTAAAATACCGACCTAAACTAATATCTCTACTAATTTCTTTGTTGTTTTACATTAAGATGTGTGGAAAAAAAAGAGAATCCTTTACACTTACTTTTTCTCGGGCCTTACCGCATGTTGTTTTCTCCGGTAGCGTCGTCAATGAGAGCAAAATACAGATAATATGAAAACATTTCCATTTGACCCACATCATATTTGGAAGAAAGTTTTCAGAAAAAGGAACCTTGCGAAGACGACTGAAACAAATTGCTCTACGAATTATCCGTGCTAACAGAGCAATTGCGTTTGTTTTAATCATCGTAATATTATATACCATATGGGTCGAAAAATAGATAAATAGTTATGAATGATATCATCTTCTTGACATTTTTATTCGTCGCTTTGTCTTAGCGCACAATGACGCTAGTTAATGCGTCATCGAAAATGAGCACAATTGGAGAAAATAACACACCCAGGTGTGAAAACTCAAGCATTGTGCAAAACCATTCTGGTCTTAACTCTTTCAGCCCGAGATTATTCATTTTGGTCGGAGACCTTCATTGTGCGTGTTTTCCTAACAGTAAGGTCCTCAGAAGACCAACAAAAAAAACTCCAGGCCCCTGCGCGGAAAGCGAAGCACAGTCTCAGCGACAGCTCGAATAGCGGCATTTTCTAGAGCCCGTTATAAACTCTCTTGTGGGTACTAATACAAGTACACTAACAATGTACCCACTACGCCACAAAACATAATTTTTGTGAAGTTGGGAAGCACCCACCACGGCATTACTCGTCATTCTGTGGAGAAGCGAGATACCATCTGTAAGGCATTATGTGCAGTTTCTTGATGCGACATCTGATGATGATGAAGAATTATGGCTGATCCCTTTGTATGGGGATGGAAGCTTTAAAGGACCCACTAGTTACGTAATTCGCATTGTGTGACTCCCGGTCGTTATCTCACTCTCCCGCCACGCTTTATAACATACTCTCTCTGGACTTCTCTGGATGTATCTCAAGATTGCCTGGTCTAGCTCCGCAGTAAAGGCCGTACACTGATAGCGGCGAAAAGAGCGTCGGCCATCGAAAAAAGCTAAACCGCGGCAAGACGCATTGGCATTAATACATGCGGCATCAATCATTCGAGCCTTGTTACAGGTGGTCGCGCAAGCTCCAGAATAATCTTGACTATTCTTGTCATGTGCGCAATCTTAGCAAAATGATCTACTACAATCTGGAGCGTTCCCAGACATTCTGGCGCGGCTGGTGCAAGGCAGTAGTAACACGTGTAAGGGGGCGGTAGCGTGAAAGATAGGAAGAAAGGAGCGCGTGTGGCAGTATGTATGGAGGTATGTTTGGCCGTGGCACGAGACGTTATGCAGTAACCATATGCAATTTTTGTGTGTGCTACTTCATTTCCTAAATAATATATATATTGTAGTGAAGAGAGGACGACGAAGAAACACACGAGCAAGCTAGCAAGCAAGCAAGCCGCAGTGTCAAGAATAGCAGGGGACTCCAACCGCCTGCGTCAGCGATACTATTGGCGCGGACTATATTCATTTGTGTGCAAGTATCTCCGCACTTGTACCGCCTGTCAGCGACGAAAGGCTCCACCCCAACGACCAGCCGGTACACTTCAGCCTCTCCCGTGCCTGGCGCGTCCGTTTGACCGTGTTGGTATTGATTTATACGGCCCGCTTCCCTCGACCACTTCTGGGAACAGATGGATTATTGTCGGCGTAGAACACCTCACGCGTTACGCAGAGACTGCAGCTTTGGCCACAGCAACAGCCCGAGAAGTTGCGTTTTTCATTCTACGCAACTTCGTCCTGCGCCACGGCGCCCCGCGCGAACTTTTGAGCGACAGAGGACGTGTTTTCCTGTCCGAAGCTATTGAAGCATTGCTCGTCCAGTGCAATATCGTTCACCGCATGACGACCGCATATCATCCACAAACGAATGGCCTAACCGAAAGATTTAATCGCACTCTCGGTGATATGCTGACGATGTACACCGCATCCGACCAGACCAACTGGGACACCGTTCTTCCTTTCGTGACATACGCGTACAACACTGCTACGCAAGCCACCACAGGATTCTCACCGTTCTTTCTTTTATACGGTGAGAGCCATCATGCATGCTGGACACCATGCTTCGTTACACACCTGACGCATGCGAGTACAGCCCAATTTTCGACTTTGCAAGGTACGCAGAAGATTGCCGACAGTTGGCCCGTTCATTTACGGCAGAAGACCAAGGTCGCCAGAAGCTTAGGCGCGACGACGGCGGACCTCTTGCTGCTTTCAAGACAGGTGCTCTCGTCTGGCTTTGGGTACCGCCGAACACTCCTGGACTTTCCTCCAAGTTACTAGCCCGATACCACGGCACCTACCGCATTCTTGCTCAGACTTCTCCCTTCAATTACGAGGTCGAGCCCTTGACACCATCTGACGACTTGCGCCGGCGCGGCCGAGAAATCGTCCACGTGTCTCGCATCAAGCCATATTATGACCCCGCTATCTTTTCAACGCCTTAAGTCGCCAGGATGGCTCCGCTATTCCCCGGGGGCCAATGTAGTGGAGAGAGGACGACGAAGAAACACACGAGCAAGCTAGCAAGCAAGCAAGCCGCAGTGTCAAGAGTATCAGGGGACTCCAGCTCGCGCTTGCCCGGATTTTGGCTGCGTGACGCCCGCCGCTCTCCGACGCCCTACTCGAGGCGCTTGTTGATATTCCCTGAAGACGCGTCAATAAACCACGTCACAATATATATATATATATATATATATATATATATATATACATATATATAAACGGGGCGTCGTACATGCAGGAATTGACACAACGACACATCCAGGCACTGGTTTATCTTCAACGAGGGCCAACTCGAACCAGGTCAATGATCAAAGTCCGTCGTCTTCCTTTTCTGTCTGGCTCGAGCCATGCGTCCCCTGCCTTTATTACAATCACCCCTAGAAAATGAGAGCGCCATCCTGGAGACCTCAGGGCAGGAGTGCAAAGGGCAAGTCGTGGTACTGCTTGAGCCAAGAGACTTGCATGATTTCTTGTCTGCGACGACGCTTGTCCGCAGACACGCCCAGCGGCTTTATGCAGTAGTTCACCGGTGATGTTTGTGCTAGTACCCGATAGAGACCTTGGTACCTCGAGAAAGTTGTGGGAGAGTCCTAGAAGAGTAGACGCAACCTATAATGAGAGCAAATGAGGAGCAATCAGTAGGCGTAGTTGATGCATCGTGACGTTGTTTCTTGCGCATCTGGTCTTGTGACGTGAACGAACGATCGAGCTACCAATATTCTTCGGCATATGCAGTTGCGCGTGAAATATTTGTCGACTCCAATGGTCCGGTCGATAAGGAAGAATTGGGTCCATTGTGGATAATGGCTCGCGTCCGTTAAAAGAAAGAAAGGTGAAAATCCGTTGGTTGCCCACATGAAAACATAGTGGTTATCTTGCGGAAAGCCAAAACATCAAACAAAATTGGCCTTGCCCCAACACGAAGATGCGTTCAGTGTTTTCATTAGGCAGTATCGTAATCGTCGGTGAAGTTGTTCTGCAATTGAGTTGTTCTGGGCTTTCGTGAGCGCGCGGCTGGCCTAGTCAACGACGTGCTCGTGAAAGCCTTCCTTGCATTGAGCAAGTATAGCAGCTAGCCCGACGCCCCTCGCGTCCGCATGAATCTCTGTTGGTGCAGACGGATCGACATGTTGAAGTATTCGAAGGGTAGTGAGGAGGCGTCCGTGTTCCTGTTGTGCATTGCGCGCGCAATATGACCAGGCTGACAGATCATAACTGCCAGCAAGAAGGTTGGGCAAGGCGCTAATGGAGGTGAAATTGCAGGCCTTGCTTCGGAAATAGGAGAATAAGCCGTTGGAATTCGGAGTTCTTCGATGGTGGCTGGTTTCGGAAACGCAGCAACTGCAATAAATTTAGTAGGATCCGGAATGATACCGTCCTTTGGAACTACATGGCCGAGGATGGTAAGGTTGCGAAGTGGCATTTGTTCAAGTAAAGATGATGTCCCGTCACGGAACGGCGCGCAAGGACTTGCTGAGGGTGCATGAGGAGAGACGCAAGGCCCATTGAAAATACCGCTATGTAATCTATGTAATCTACTCAGACATCGGACAATAGTACTCAACATTTTTGGAAAGTCGCAGGAGCGTAGCAGAGGCCAAATGGCATAATGGTGACTTTATATAATTGTTACTCTGATAGTGGTGACTTAATCAGGTGTTAAAAAAGCTGTCTTCGGGCGATCGGCCTTTACAAAGGGCACCTGCCTGTAGTAGGAGCGTAGGTCTAACGAAGAAATGAATTATCGTCCCTCTGGGGTGTTCATGCCGTCATCATTACGGGGCAGAGGGTACACGTACTTGCGCTTTATATTGTTGAGGCGGTCGTAGTCGACGCAGAACCTGGTGGGCCTATCTTTTTTTTTTTCTCAATGAGGACCGCCAGGGAAGCTCAGGGACTGTTAGAGGGCTCCATAATACCACATTTTATTTTGACATCCACTTGTTCGTGGCGACACGCCGTTCAGCGGGCGACACGCGGTTTGTACATTGCTGTAGCGTAGCTTGATGGCCGATGTCAATACGGTGAACGAATGCGGATGCAGGGCCTAAAGATGGCTGGTCACAGTCGAGTGAAGTGCGTAAACTCGGTTAACGGGCATGTGCCCCCGTGTATGGAGTAAAGGGTTTGACGACGTATGCGACAGGATATTCGCATTATTCATGTTGTCAACTGACAGTCATGCTCGTCAACGCCTATAAACCTCCTATGCCAATTTCGGTTTACAGACCTTCCGCCAGCACAGGGTAGCCAGCCGGTATGAGAAATGGCTAGCCTCCCTGTCCTTCCGTAGAGGCGGCTTATGAGACTGCGGTAAGGGAGTGGTATATTCATTTTCTCTCTCTTGTGGCAATAGCTACATCGGGCAAACGATGCATCGAACAGCTACATCGGGCAACCTCTCCATGAGAGGTTGTATGGCCACCGGTTGTCGATGAAACGGCAGCCCGGTTTTTCGAGGAACTAAAGTTCTTTTCGCGGCACAAAGAACGCAAGACACGTGAATTTGTTGAAGCTTATTAGGGGCTGGCCCGCCAGGTTTTTAAACTGGGGCAAAGCCCCGCGCCGTAAGCGTAACCTTAGTTCCCGAGGCGACCGCTACAGGCGCAGCTCGAGCGAAAGATAAGCCTTCTTCCTCTTGTTGTTCGAGCACCTTGATGATGATAATAACGCAGCCAAATCCGCATAGAGCATAGCCAACTGTAGCATGCGCAAGTTCGCGCGAAAGAGAATTCTTCGTCCGCCTGTTTTCGAGCGCCTTGATGATGACATTAGCGCAGGCAAAACCACATGTAGCATATCCAACTGTAGCGTGCGCACGCGCTTCAAGCGCGATTTCCTCGAACACACGTTCGGCCACAGCTGCAAGGTCTGCGACCACTTGTGGTTCGACAACAACCTGAGCACAATCGCTGCTATAACAAAGTATGACGTCTTTATATGACACTCGAGGAATTGTACGGAGCATTCACGGTTTACCCGATTATCTCCAAGCCAGCCAATCAATCATCATTCACTTCGTGGAAATGGCGTGATTGTTTTAGTCTCAAAACAGCAGGCAGTTGCGTCGCCCAGCCCTCCTAAATTACACACAGCAGACACTGGGTATCTTGATGCGCACATGCAGGTCTTTTTCGTTTCGTTTCGTTTATTAGTACCTCAAGGTTCCCGAGGGACATTACATGAGGTACATGAGATAAAAAGAAAGCAAGAAAGCAAAACCAGCACCAACAACAACAACAACAAAAAAGAAAAACAGCAGTAGATCACATTTAGAAAGATAAAATATGGCTTTTTACTCCAGTTTTAAATTGCGCAAACTGGCATGACATGGCAATATGGGCGGGAAGGTCGTTCCAGCCTTGCGAAGTCTGCAGGAAAAATGACTTCTGGAATGTCTTTCTTTTAGAACACGTACGGGATAGACGGCGCTGGGGTGAGAATGACGCGATGTCCGATGTGCAGGTATGATGATTGCATTGCTTGTTGGCAAGGAATGGAAGGACTTATGATACAGGCACAAACGTGAAACTTTACGGCGAGTGGCAAGATGAGGAAGGTTAAGTTGAGATTTGACTGCTGACACGCTTATGTTAGTCGAGTAATTCGCGACATTGAATCTGGAAGCACGGTTCTGGATGGATTCAAGCATAGTAGAAAGGTTAGCTTGATGATTATCAAAAATGGCATTAGCATACTCAAGTTTAGGCCTTACGAGTGTTTTAAAAGCTATTATTTAAGTAGAAGAAGGTGCCTAGGCAAGGTTGCGACGAAGGTAACCGATAACTCGATTAGCAGAGTTAGTAATGCCAATGATGTGTTGTGACCATGTTAAATCAGATGAGATATAAACACCTAAGTGTTTGGTAGCAGCGACTACGGGGTAATTGTGTAGAGTGTAAGTGTTAGCGATGTAGTGTTTACCTCGATGAAAAGTCATTACAAAAGTTTTGTTAATATTTAGGGACATTAACCAGTCTTTACACCATTCCCCTATAGTGTTAAGATCTGTCTGTAAAACGGAAGAATGTAAGATATTAGTTACAGGGTGATACAGCACGCAATCATCAGCGAAAAATCTAATTTTATAGTTGATGTTACGTGGCAAGTCGTTATTGTAAATTGAAAAGAGGAGGGGACCTAGTACCGTATCTTGTGGAATGCCAGAGTGAACACAAGAGAGGGGAGAGTCGCAGGAAATAGCAACAACAAACTGCCTGCGATGGGTTAGGAATTCGCGAATCCAGTTGAGCACGGAGTGGTCTAATACGTTCAGGCATGAAAGTTTAAGCAGTAAGTGACGATGAGAAACCTTATCAAATGCTTTTTTCGAAATCAAGAAACATGACATCAACGGGTATATTATTATCAAGGTGCTAGTGAATTTCGTGCAGGAAGAGGGCTAGTTGAGTTTCACAAGAATGACCGGGACGAAAACCATGCTGATTGGGATGGAAAAAATTGTTAACAGAATAAAAACGCGCTACTTCAGAGTACACGATATGCTCCATTATTTTCCAACAGACACTGGTGATAGATATGGGACGGTAATTGTTAGGAGACGACCGACTACCTTTCTTGAAGGCAGGGACGACCTTCCCGATCCGCCAGTCCTCTGGTACAGAACCTGTATCTAGTGATTGCTAAAAGATTAGCGATAATATAACACTGGTTACATGTTTGGTGTTTTTGAGCACCTTGGTATCGATACCGTCAGTTCCAGCAGCCGACGAACTTTTTAAGTTGTCGTTGACACAAACAGTGCCACTTGGGCTGAAGGTAATACAGTTCACGAGCGAATACGCGTAGGACAGAAATGAAGGAAGGTTCTGGGTGGTTTCAGGGGTGAAAACTGAGCAAAAGGTATTGTTTAGTACAATAGCGACATCCTGTTTGGCGATTGGACAACCATTAGAATCGATTAGTGAAATGCCATCCGTCTCTCCGGGTTTTATAGTTTTCCATTACCGTTTGGGATTGTTGCGCAGCAAAGGTAGCGTGGTTCCGTAAAAGTGACCTTTGGCTTGCGTGATTGAAGTTGGATAATCCTCAGCTACAGTGAAGTATCTCGCCCAAGCAGTGTTAGAATTGGAACGCTTAGCAGATCTGAATAATATTTTTTTCCTATTGTTGAGTTTCTTTAGTTTACCAGTAAACCACCGGGACTACGCTCTCTCTTTAACAGTAATGGTGGGGACATATTTTGCGGTTAGACGTAACATCTCATTTTTAAATATTGACCAGTTAGTTTCAATGGAGCGCGAGTGATAATGCTTTTCGAATTCATCACAAAATACAGCTAGTTCATCAGCCATAGAAGCGTAGTCACCACTGTCGTACAGTGTCAGAGTTTTTAAAGTTTTCTTACTTTTCTTTATATAACTGGATAAGGTACCATGAACAATACAGTGATCACTTAGTGGTGGAAGATAAGTCAGTGAGGAACGGATGTCGGCGTGTGTTGTAAATAGTAGGTCAAGAATGATTGAAGAATGATTTGAAATGCGTGTTGGCTCAGGGACTAGTTGAGATAGGCCGAATGTAAGACATGCGTTCAGGAGATCACTTTCGACGCTATTTCTTGACAGCGTGACTGCAGGGTTAGTCCAGTCGATCAAAGGAAAGTTGAAATCACCGAAGATAACGATAGGAGAGTTAGGATAGGCTTGCTTGATGGTTAGCAGGCATTCATGAAAGTTTTCATTGAACGAGCTGACGCTACTAGGTGGTCGATAACAGACACCGATAGCATACGCGGCAGCGTAGCATTACAGCAAATCCATAAGAATTCGAGATTAGACGACACTTTTACTAACGTGCAAAGTAAGGACCGGTTTGTGGCAATAAGAACGCCACCACCACGCGAGCCACAGGGTCTATCTTTACGAAATGCATCAAAATTAGGAAACCCACGCACAGGTGGGTTTGCCCTCTACATTTTGCGTGTTTTAAATAAAATTTTCAGTTGTTAGTATGCGCTTATGCCGTTCTGTTGTCCCGTTGTAGACGGTTTTTGCTCAGTTTCTCTCATAATGTTCAAACAAACTGTGTTGCGCATTCAATGGACGATGATAGCTTGCAGAGATTTTACGCGTCCTGTAAAGTGGCATTGACATCATTTGCCGCAATCGAGGAAGCTCCGCATTTGCTGCGCCATTTTAAATTCCGGCAGGTATGGTGGCATGCACAGCTTCTCCTGTGAATCACTGGAAGCCCGCACTCTGAAACAGTCACTTCCATAAAAACAAATGTGCTTCTTTAAGAGCGTGTTTCATAAGACCAGTGCTTGCTCTAATTTAGATTTAATGAACATGTTTTATTCAAGAAGCTTAAGGTTGCATGATGCATCTCCTAATTTTCCGCCGAGAAAGCATACCTTGGAATTCGCTCATGAACGAATGTCTCAAAAATGGCCACTCCTGGTTATTTCATTTATTAAATTGGCCTTAATATTTCATAACGTAGGGCCTTCATATTATAACGTTTCTACCAGCGCCAAAGCAATGAAGAACCGTTTTTTAGGTGATAATCGCAAAATGACATTTTGCTCAATGTTAACTTGGCAGTGGATGGAAGAGCTGAAGTCACATCTTTCACTGCAAATCAAAGCCTGTTTATTTTCCTTGAAGAAAATGATGTAAAAAATGTAATTCCTTCTGCACTGCTGCTATGTGCAAATACCATCCACGCACGTGCCTGAAATAGAGAGATATATTCAGTAAGTAGAAAAAGCACAATACTACATTTGCGCGGCTAAATGCGGCGTCTCTGGTATAAAACAGCAATTTCGAAAGTGAGTTCCGAATGCAGAGTTTAAGTTGTGTGCAATTTTTTCCCGTTTTTCAGCTTGGCTGGTATACTACATGGGTTGGTTTTACCGTTTGCTAATAGGAGGGCTCCCCAAACTGCGGTCCAAGAGCAGTCAAAAATTGCCCAAAGGCGACCGTTACTGACAGGCAAAACTAGACAAAGGGAAAAAAAAGATTAACCTTGGCTTTCCACACACTTAAGGGCCCCAACAAAGAATATAGAGCCAATCAGCTGCTAGTAACAGTCTGTTATTACAATGAGGCCATATATGAGTATATATTCAGAGATTAATAAATAAGCAAGGACACATCACGCGGTATGGAAGAGCTCCCAGTTAACCTAGAAATGGACGGTGCTTTAAGCAGCAAAAACATGTTGATGTGCTCGTTTGATAGGGACAGCTGAATCGCTTGTTAAAATGAGATCTCCCACATTGTTCTAGCTCAGATTAAAAAAAGGAAACACAAACGGCGCTTTCCTACAGGGACAAATGCTTTAATATAATCCAGAAAAGACCATCAGATTCAGCGCCCTATTCATGCTAGCATGTTTATCAATCAGCAATTGCTAGCTCGGATAGTTGTGAAATTTGTATTCCGTCCGAAAAAATGGTTAGCTTCCTGGTGGCTGTACACATTCGATAGATTTATATGTTGTTGCATGTTGCAGCATATAGATGTTAATAATACTGGGCGCTAGTTTTCTGTTGAGCGTTTCTCACGTGACCTAAATAACCTAGCTGTCTTTTGCTAGGGTGTTTGGATTGTCATGTAGGTCATGTATACATGTATTGTATGTAGGTGTGTGGATTGTCATGTGTTGCAAGGCAACATGACAATTAATATTGATAGTCGGATTATGTCGGTCTAATTTCACCAGGCGGTGCAAAGTTAATTATGTTTGAATTATATATAAATTCAACATACCTAGGTAAAGTATAACTGTCGATTTTGGTTATTGAAAGACAAAATCGTATTACTGCAGATTTTATGGCCCCTGTTCTATCTTACAGTTTACATAAGAGGTAGTCAATCCGACGCTTTCCCCGGAATCTCAATTTTTATAAACTGGTGAATGCCTGTAGCAACGCCTCAAATATTATTCGTTACATTTTTAACACGAAAGTGTTTTATGCCAGGGTCCACAAAGACTTCACTGATAATATTTCCGTCACGGACGTGACTTTGATAAGATGCACACAAACCGAGCACAAAGCAGGTGCATGGGTTTTGTGACCCTGGAGTCGAACCCATGGCATTTCCGTCCGTGATTTCCCTCCACCTTCTGTGCTTCTGGTGCACATCTGCAACGCTTTACAAACGCGCGTTACATCTCTCACACTTTTCCCTCACAGTGCTCTTGGTTGGCGGGGATGGGGGAGTGGTGTCGCCGTCTGGGAACGATGAAGTTAGGTGCTGCCTCATAAAACTAACGAGTGCGTCAGGGAGCGCTTCGGTAGTATGAGCGTGACGGAACCTTTCGGAGCTATACTGAAGGAAATTCTGCGGTAGAATAAGTGTCGCGCGGGATTGACTAATGCTGTGTCCAGGCGTATGTTAAATACTGCTACCAGAAAGGTTTGTTCAGAATCACGGACGTTAGTCGTTTGGCCGGAGAAGTGCCACTACCCGCCAGTATGGGTGAATCCACGCCAAATTATGATATTGCTTCCAAACACCAATACCCACTTAACATTTTACACCCTTAAGGGTGTAAAAAGGGTGTTAATGACATTAACACCCTTTTTTCCATTGCACAACACCCTTTTTTCTTTATATACACCCTAAGAGAAGGGTGTGCGCGGAAAAAGGGTGTTAATGTCTTTCATAAGGGTGTTAATGGAAGAAGTGAAGGGTACACATTGAAGCACTAAGCTGCATCCATGCATGCATATTAAAATCGCGTGCATTGCGTAATGCGTCTGTTGTTGTACTGCCTTTTGTAAGGTTACGATGTCAGTGACATTACGGAAACAAGGAAATGGTGGAGCCATTGGCACAATGTTAATTCTCGTGATATTTTATTTTCACATACGGTTCCTACGTGGGAGCGGCCCGCTGCGTGTTGAGACACGCCCTGCAGGACCTCAATAAAGTTTACCATACCATACCATAGACAAATGACGAAGTATCATTGCTTCACAAAATACTACAACACTCGAGAAGATGTACAAGAAAATCAGCAAACACTTTTTTTTTGCACAGGTGGATGTGTGCCCTACCGTTTCATATTTTCCACTATACATATCAACCGCATGAACATTTAAACGAGGGCACATATACAAATGTAAAAGCAATTTAGAACAAAAGTTGAATTCATTACAAAAACTTTCTGGGTATAATGCTGTAAGTGGGACAGAAAACATCCCGCCGGCATAAACACTTTTTACAAGTTTCGGTATGAACACTTTTAAGTGTTCGCTTAGCCAATAAGACGGACAAAAAAAGAATTACTTTGAACAGACCAAGATATAGGCTAATGTAGTACAATTGTACATGTGGAATGTATACAACATAGAGCACGCAATTCTGACATACATAAATATGCATACATTACACACTTATGCATAAAGTTTCACGACCCACTTGTTTACGCGCGTGCAGTGGAAAATGTATCTGTGATATGAATTTTTCGCCCACGAACATTAGAGTAAGCCGAGGCCTCACTGAGGTCCATTAAACAAGATGGGACACAATGACACTTGCCTTGTGGTACTAATTAGCTAGCTAATGTAAACATTACGGCAGCTAACACTTCGACACCCGAATTCGTACAACTAATCCATGCAAGGGAAACCTGCAGGGAAATCATTATCGGTTCCATATAGGATGCCAAAAACTGGCCGCGCAATTTCTCCACGTTATTTCCGCACAGAAGCACTTGGAAAAGGTAAGCAAAGACTCGGAAGGAAATCAATGTCACCTCAAGGGGACAAACATGAGTAACAATAATGTTAGCACCTCGCTACCGAACGAGGAAAATGAGAACATAGGCGTGCTCAGATTCCTCCATCAGGGGGGGGGGGAGGGGCAAGTCTCAGTGCAGCACCCCCCCCCCCCCTTTGCACTTCGTCGAGTCCGAAACGAACAAATCAAGATGAACCATGGATGAGCCATGAATGCAAAAATGAAAATGAAGCGATGGCGTGCTTCTCCCGACGGCCACCGGGGGTAAAGGTAGGAGGTAAATTGTGCTTCGTATTCACCATCGAAGGTCCTCGGTTGACATTATTGTCGAAGAGCATGCGCAACCATAACCATGTGCATTAAAGATGACGCGAGAGGTTCGACAGAGTAAATGTATGGGGCAGAATTGGCGCCCCCTTACAGATTACTTGAGAAAGCGGCCGCACCGCCCCCCCCCTCCCTGCGCTCACCTTTGCATAAGAGAGTTCCTATAGGACACCACGAACTCCATGCATGTATACATGTCGCCTCACATGCTGCGCCGATTTAGCGCAGCGCCTGCATGACCGCGCATGCTCGTAAAACTTACGGCATGACAATAAGTGCAAGTCATATGCTGTAAACCCAATGATGGCTGAATGCACGGCACGGCGCAAGCACTGCCAACTCCCATCCCACTCATCAAGGGTGAGAAAAGACGAAGACTACGGCAACTGCAGGAGGGAGCGAGAACTACGCACGCTATAGGCCTAGTGCGCTGCAGTTTCGACTGAACAAGTGGCGCCGCCCGCGGCGCGGCGCGTTTCTAGTCAGTCGCGGCTGAGAGCGGGTGCGTACGGGCGGAACTATAGCAACTCGAAAGGACGAAGCTGAATCGCGGTCAAACAGGTGTGTAACTATGTATTGTGGCGTGTATCGTTGTCGCAACAGCTACAGAAACACTGTCGTTAAGCTGCCAGAAATAAAATTATATGGATTTATATGGAAGGCTCACGAGACCGAGCGATGACAGCGTCGGATAAGGGCGGTGCGACGTGCGAGATAAACAGACGCTCTTAATTTTTTATTGCTTTCCTTGCTATTACTGCGCATATTTGCTCTTTGTGGTCATGTCTGCCTTCTTTTAGCCCCGATGGAGGTCTTAGGCAGCTCGTGAAGCACCGAAACCGCATATGCAGTGCCCACTTCTTGCGCAATGATGAGAGAAGCTCGAAAGCCCTGCATTCTGCCTGTGTGTTCCGACACGTTTTCCTGCGTGCTATGGGAAAGGTGACAGCGTGACCCTGCGACGAAGCGTTAAACATCCTCGTATCTAGAAGGGGACGCGGCGATGGCCAGAGCCACGCGCATGACAGGTCTGTGCAGGATGTGTGCTCGCACTTGTTGACAAACATATACAAGGCGGCGACGAGCTTACTTACACCATCTTCAGCGTCCACCCTTGCATCTGCACCTTGCTCCCACAATGTGCAACTGGGTCTATAGACAGCTGGGAAAATGTGCAGAAATCATTGAAAAGTCCGAAGGGAACGAGCCAGCGTAAAAAAAAGTGAGAGGAACGAACGTTTTTTCTCTTGCTTAGCCCGAACACCAACTAACACACGCAGACTGATTAATAGCGAGAAGCCCTGCTGAATAGCGAGAATGGATGGAAAAGTGAAAGGTCGCTCTTCGCGTAATGGATGAGGGAAGAAAAAGCACGAGCCGAGCGTGCCGAGAGTTGGCGATGTTGCTGGATGGAGGCGCATCTTCGTCACAATGCCTTTAATTTAATGTAAATATTAGAAGACCTTGATAAAACTTTGATAACCTGAAGGCGGACGTCCTAGTCGACGCTCTTCACACACTTGCTACTGACTTCGAAGGGCCCCTTTGCTGACACAGTTTGCTCCCTGACGCCGCAAACATGGTTAGCGGCGTAAAGATCACTGCCGTGAAGAAGACTGCTTTTATTTTAAATAACTTTCTACGTATTCAGTTCCGCGGAATCGACACAATCACGCGCGCTGCTCGTTCCGCAATGCCATTGCTCTGATCCCACAGAGCGGCGTTCGCAGCATGCCGCGACACGGCCGGGCTAGACCGCACGCAAGCGAGCGCGCGCGTGCAGTCTAGCCCGGCCGTGGCCGCGACGGGATCACGCGCGCGGCCGCTACTCGCGGCGCTGACTGTCCTAGCGCCGCAGCGCCACCATACCAGCTGTCGAGGCCTATATGCATCGTATTTGAAGTGTAAGGTACACACACAGAGCGCCACTTTCAACAATGTTTACTTCGAAATCAGCACAGTTTACATGCCCATCACGCGCTGTCACAAGCGTGTGCGTAATGTCCGTCGTCGTTACCGCGCCTTACACTTCAAATATGCTAAAACAACACGCCCAGTCTGCCATTCTTACAAACTATGCCATCGCCTCCGAGATAACGCACCTTCCATCTCGGAAGCCAAGATGTGCGCTCCCTCCTGTGCTCCTAGCGCTCCTGGCTAGAGTGACCTAGAATAGGGGAGTGTCCAAAGCACCGCGCGAATACATGGGAGGAGCGAGGGCCTTTTGCGGTGAACTTCCGCGCCGCGGCGCTGCCGTGCCGGACCCGTTAGGACCCGTGGGCTTTCTTCGCGGCGGAAGCCGCGTCAAAGCGGCGAGCGTCTGCTACGCGCGTGATATCTTCGCCACTATTAGCTAAAATTGTGGAAATCTGGGCAACATTTTATACTGCGTCACTGCAACATATTACTGCAGCGACTCGTGTTGTGAAACGGGGTTTTATGTATATATCCTTGCAGCTGGTTTGTCACCGCATTGGTCCACACTTCCGCGGCTGTTTGAGGAACGCATCCTGCGTGCACTTCATCGTGAGAAAAGGCGCTTAGCTTACTTTCGTGTGGAATGACGGACGTACACTTGCTGCAGGAGAGAATAAACTGGAGATAACCAGGAGAACGTAGCACATATGCACGTAGTAACTAGCTCATGCATGCTAACGCGTTTGCACCCTTCATATCCTTTTATTTCGTGCATTCTGTTTGTTTTACAAGGCTGCCTCCGGCGCTCTGCTGTTTCAAGCCATTTCATGCGAAGCCGAATGTGTCAGTCGGCGTGGCCGCGGTACCAAAAGTAAAAAAATTACTCGCGTAACTCGCGTCTCGTTCACTTGGTATACACGAAAATTGGCACGGAGGGGCACGAATGTACGTATGCCCAACACGACCGATAGGTCACGGCATCACTAACTTGACATGCTTGCCATTTGCGTAACAACTAACGATAATAATATGGTGTGTGGCGCGCAAACCCTCTTTCTTTAGCCAGAAATAATTATGACGGTGTGTGGTCTGATGATTTCTTTCCGCCAGGTTATAAAAAACGTGGTGGCCACCAATATCGATGTCAGCATGTTAGACTTACCCATACATATTGAAGAACTGGCCGCGTAGGTAAAATGTATGCGAAAAAATTACATGAAAAAAAAAAAACATGGTCCCTTATGTATTCGCCGGAGATGACTCGAAAACGAAAGCCATCTTTTTCTTCAGTCGTTGCATCGATCCTCCTCGCCCCTCTCCGAAAGCTTTCTGCACATAACGTGGTTTCGGACTGCACACAGGATCGAAGGCATTGCAAGCTTTCTCCACCTTACCTGCTTTTACATTGCCTACATCGGGGGCCAGTCACGGAGGCAATGGAAAGCGACCATGTCATGTGATGGTGTCATCATATGACGTCACGTTCAATGACGTAATAGTGACGTCACAAGTTTTGTCGACGTCATCGCGTGATGATTTTGTGCATCACTCGTGTTGGCTACGCGGAACGCCGACGGTCAATTTTCGTGTTTCATGAGGTATCTAAGGCTTTAGAGTTAAAAAAAAAGAAATGAAACGACAACAGTGCAACATTGTGTATGACTCACGTCATGTTACGAGCGATCACCCGAAAACAAACGTGATTCTCAGTTCAGAGCAGCTGATTGGACGCGTCTGCGGGACAAGAGAGGCTTGCTTTAGCCGTCTGGTCATTTCTTTATATTTATTTATTCAAGAGATGAGCAGACTAGCTATTTAAGTACTCCGGAGCTTCAGCACGAAATTGTGGTGGACGCTATTGAGGTCATCAGGAAAAAGCGGGAAATTGCTGTCGGGTGCCCTGTTGGCGCGCACTCAACTGCCGCAGAAACAATTGTATTTTATGTAACTACTCATCCACATCTTTTCGTAAAGTCTCTGAGCTGGCCGAACGCTAACCTCCGAGAACCGCGAAAACATCTGAAGTTGAGAATGACTTGTTTGAAACTGTTTTCATTTCGTATGGTGAAGGCTTGAAGCAGTGCACGCATCTCGCGCGAACGTTTCATACTGACGTTCAGCGATCCAATGCAACATGCGATAATATATATATATATATATATATATATATATATATATATATATATATATATATATATATATATATATATATATATATATATATATATATATATATATATATATTCTTACCGTACTTTCGTTCAGGCAGCTTGTACAGCAAGAATGAGGGCATTTGCAACTTTGTTTCATGATATCTGGATATTTGTAAAGCATTTCTATATTACGCCTTTTATGCAAAAACTTGTGGAATAAGGTTAGTTTAGCTGACATTGCTTTTCTTTCAAATCATGGTTTCCTTGTTGTGCTGCAGATGACGAGACGAGGACGGTAGGTCGATACAGGGACACAGGACAGATGGTGCACAAACTTACAACTGGTTTATTCACATCTTGCGAAGTGTCAAATATAGGTTAACAATCAGATGGGATAGGGTGAAGGGAGGGAAACTGCGAATAAGGTGGGCAAAAAGTAGTTATAGATAATGCAAGCGTATGACATGTGCCATCTTGAGCTCAGACAAATTTTTCGCAGATCAGCGTACTCCACTTTCTAGAAATTTTATTTCTGCTTGCGTTAAATGTAACGATGGTGTGCTGATGCATTCCTCTTTTGCAGTTAAGATGAACAGGGCTTCTTTTATCTCCCTAGTGTCTTTATCACCACCACGTGCTAGCAGCGTGGTGTCGCGGAACTTCGGCGTGCAGGAACATCGCTTGCACTGCGCCGCGAGGTGACCTGCTCCTTGTAACTGCTGGCAAGCGTATCTGTGTTCCAGGAGGCGTTCATTGATGCAGCGTCCTGTCTGTCCTATATATTTCTTGCCGCAGGTTAAGGGAATACTGTATACAGCCTTAACGGCACATTGCACGAAGGGTTCTCGGTGGTTTATTGAGCACTGTTTCTTTGATTGGCTATTGTTTACTGCTTTGCAGAGCCCCTTAAGCTTATGAGGCGCCGAAAACAGGACATTGACTCCATATCTTTGCCCTACTTTCTTGAAACGGTGCGATATGCCATGCGCATACGGAATTACTGCCGCTTTGCTAAAGTCAACTTTCCCCCTTTCTTTTTCTTCGACTGCACGTGGGTTTTTGGTCTCTTTCAAAAGCTTTTCGCTGATTGCTACAAGCATGCTTTGGGGATAGCCACTGTCTTTTAATCTCTTCAACTGGTTGTTAAGGAAGATGGTGGCAAGACTTTCTGAGCGCTTGCCAAATGCATGACAATGCTATGCCTCTTTTGATGAGTTTTGAATGGTTAGACTGGAAGCTTAGGATTTCTTTCTTTCCTCTGGTGTTATAATGCCAGCACGTGTGCTGCGTTTCCAACCGTATTTCTATATCGAGGAACTGCAGTCTAGATTGTTCTGGGATTTCGCAAGTGAAATCAAGACCTGAATGTGCGGTTTGGAACACTTTGACAATATCTTCGGTGTTACGTACTACGCCTGGTTTGAGACATACTAAGAAATCGTCTACGTATCTGAAACAGGCTGATATGTCAAGTTCGTTCATTCTTTGGGCTAATTTACGATCGCCTTCCGCCAGGAACAGGTCGGACAATACCGGAGCAATACAGGAGCCAATTGAAATGCCTTCTCTCTGCATGTAAAAATTGCCATCATATTCAATGATTTGTGAACGTAGGTAAATCCTTAACAAGTCTAGAAAGACGTCTGCGCCACAGCCACACTGATTCTGAAACTTCACACATCCAAACAAGTTAATCGCAGGTTCAACAGCACCTAACACGGCGCTTTGCGGAATGTTGAAAAATAAGTCTTTGGCATCAATGGAAAAACAATTTACAGTAGGGCAGTCCCTAAGGTACTCCACTACAGCGTCGGAGTTCCGGATCCTGAAAGGGTCTTCAATAGGTAGACTCCCCAGGTGAATCTGCAGGTAATTCGCAACATTCCTTTGCCACGTCTCCTTATCTTCTATAATAACACGAAATGGGTGTCCCTGGTTATGCGTCTTGACAGAGAAGAAGGGCTTGAGGCATAATTCCTTGCTTTGACGTACCGCTTTTTCTAGCTTTTCGAGTTCGCACCGTCTCAAGGAAGTAGGGCAAAGATATGGAGTCAATGACCTGTTTTCAGCGCCTGATAAGCTTAAGGGGCTCTGCAATGCAGTAAACAATAGCCAATCAAAGAAACAGTGCTCAATAAACCACCGAGAACCCTTCGTGCAATGTGCCATTAAGGCTGTATACAGTATTCCCTTAACCTGCGGCAAGAAATATATAGGACAGACAGGACGCTGCATCAATGAACGCCTCTTGGAACACAGATACGCTTGCCAGCAGTTACAAGGAGCAGGTCACCTCGCGGCGCATTGCAAACGATGTTCCTGCACGCCGAAGTTCCGCGACACCACGCTGCTAGCACGTGGTGGTGATAAAGACACTAGGGAGATAAAAGAAGCCCTGTTCATCTTAACTGCAAAAGAGGAATGCATCAGCACACCCTCGTACATTAACGCAAGCAGAAATAAAATTTCTAGAAGTGGCGTACGCTGATCTGCGAAAAATTTGTCTGAGCTCAAGTTGGCACACTGTCATATGCTTGCACTATCTATATTTACTTTTTGCCTACCTTATTCGCAGTTTCCCTCCCTTCACCCCTTCCCATCTGATTGTTAACCTATATTTGACACTTCGCAAGATGTGAATAAATCAGTTGTAAGTTTGTGCACCACCTGTCCTGTGTCCCTGTATCGACCTACCGTCCTCGTCTCGTCATCTGCAGCACAACAAGGAAACCATGAACGACCACCAACTAGCCCAATTCATCGCTCTTCTAAATTTTCTTTCAAATGTTTGCGCACGGTGAGCCTTGTTGTAAGCTACCTCAGAAACAAAAATAAGCCAACAGCCGTCTCTACTCTTTTTTATCTTTTTTTTTTTTGTTCCTCTTGCGCCTTCCCGGTGTGCTCCGTACATGATAAAGAGCTTGTGGAGGCTAATGAATTGTCAAATAAAGCGCTGTGCATATGGCTAGCGAACCAGTGGCGACTATAAGTAAAAAAGCTCGTGAAGTCACTGCGCGCAAGTGTTTCAGCTGACTGCTTGTGCAATTTACTTTTTTTATTACTCTTAATTCGTGCATGCGTGATGCTACTGCCCGATTACTGGTGCGAACAGGGGTTTCTTTTTTTTCGTTCTTTGCTTGTGCGTGTCAGTTTTGCGCGTTTCTACACCCGCACCAACGTTCTCGAACTCTTGTGACCGGAACTAGGCCACGCTGATGCCGCTTGACACATGCGTTTTTGCATCCTGTTGTTGGCCCAGCACTAACACAACGCTTAAAGATGGATAAGCTCCATTCCGCACCGCATTACTAAAGTTAAGTAGACTTCAAGTGCCCTGTGTGGAAACGCGGCGCAAAGAACTACAGCGCGTAGCAGACGCCCCTCGCTTTCCGCGCGCTTCCCGAGCGCGGAAAGCCCATGGGTCCGGCGCAGCAGCGGCGCGGCGCGGGAGTTCACGGCAAAAGGCCCACGCGGGAGCCGGCGCTTTGGACACTCCCCCTATTCTAGGTCACTCCACAACTCTACTCCTGGCGATGGAAACAGTCGGCAGTCACGTGATAGCGCGTGGAATCACATGGGGTGCTTTTAGCCTGGAAGCCAGGGGAAGCCGCCCCGGCCGCGCTGTGCTTCGTTCTCGCTTGGCTGTGGTTGTGCGTCGTCGTGCGGTATAGTTTGGTTTTCGTTCGCGTACAGCGATGTGTTAACCTATATGTTGTGCAGCTGTGATTGATATGCGCGTGGCGTGATCTAAGATGTCGCCCCTACGTTGTGCGTTAGCCATGCGTCTTCTCAGCGAAAGTGACTGTATGCTGTCGAAAATGGATACGTCGAGATTCAGCCGTGCCATTGTGACGCCCAACGTTACTAGAACAAACTCAGTTTAAAAGCTCCGCCGGAGAGGCGGTCCGCGTGGCGGTCGTGAGAACTAGTGGCGCTGCAGTCACGTCTAGCTCCCGCGGCTGGCGCTTGTGAACGGCGCCGCCAATGTACGAGCGCACGTTGGTTACAGCGTCGCCTGCACTTTGTTAACTCGTCATTTTTGCGACTGTTCTTCACCAGGCTTAGCGCCTTGTACGAAGACACGTGTATGATGTACGAAGCGTAACGAGGGTGAACATCACAGTGCGGTATGCCGACTTGCCTTGCACCGGGCTGCAAGAGCGGCTACCGCAACGACTCCGCTTCACGACACTTCTTCGGACGTCCAAAAGACCCTACGCCATTCAAGCTTTGCATCGCAAAGATAGAAAGCTTACTGCGAAATGCGAGGTCTGTGACGTTCATTTTGAGAGTGACGACATTGTAAAGCCCTATCGTCGTGTCGTTGCGGGACGAGAAGTTCTGATCCCACGTGGAAAGTGGGAACTCGCGCCCGGGTGCCGTGCCGCGCTTGTTCCCAGCACTTCCACCCCACATTTCAAAGCCAAAATGTTTGGGGTTTAGGCTCAAATCGCCCCCCCCCCCCCAAAACGCACGGCGTCCCGCGAAATCCCAGTGCCCAGTTTGGAGGAGCCGCCAAAAATAGAACAGCTGTCGCTATGCCTTCAGAGCAGTGGATTTTCGAGATTTTACGACGAGGTATTGAAGATGTGCGGAATATTTTATACTCGCCGGCTCGAGAATGGGCTGCTCAGCGCAAAAACTTGACACGGTACACATAGAAAAGACGAGGACCAGCGCTGGTCCTCGTCTTTTCTATGTGTACCGTGTCAATTTTTTTTGCGCTGAGCAGTTTAATAATGGAATACCAACTAGCCCAATCCCACACTTTGCTTCGGGAACGGAGACTTACGTGTGCAAAAGATAATTGTAGTTGACGAGCAGTTTAACTGCGTAGAGAACGGCTACAGCACGAAACGCAAACGGCTGTCGTACAGTGTAAGAAGTGCTGCGGGCATGGAACATCTCCTCGGTGAAGTTGAAAAACTGAAGTTGAATACTGACGACTCTTCTAGCGACAGAGTACGCGCGAATAACTGCTCGGTGCTCACATCACGGCCGATCTGTTCGAATTTTTAAGGCACTGTAGATGGATGCGACGTAGAAAGATGAGACTCCGAAAATACATTTATCCGCTGAAAAAATTGCTCAGAGACGACATCTATTCGATGTAATCGCACACTGAGATTTCATTTACCGAATTCTCGTAAATTTTTTTGATTTTGGGTCAGTATCCCTTTAACCGTCGCGAAAACGTGTCTTGTAAACATTGCAAAGCATTGGTGATGTTTTTCGAGAAAGTTTCTTTCAATAAATTGTAGAAACATGAGTACTGTTTTTCTAGAACGTTATTGTATCTCGAGTAAGTACGTTTTTTTTTTGTACACTATAAAGGCTTTTATAAACGTGTTGGGTTGTTCTTGGTCTAGATAAGACGGCAGCGGCTAAAATTGTGGTGGTAGTTATAAAAATTACGCTGAAAATCCTCATTCGCTTAGAAACTCCTATGCTTGGAAGTTAAGCGCAATGTAGACAGCTCAAATATTGTCACAGTGTCGTGACGTCGACGAAGACAGCAGTCAGCAGGTCCGAGATGAAACTCTTTACTTGGCCGAACTTGTGGCCCTGAAACTGAAAGTCAAACTACAGCAATACACTGATAGCGGCGAATAGAGCGTCGACCGTCGATCAACTGACAAGCGGTCAAGCGCGTCGGCTTTTATACAGGCGCTATCGAACTTTCCAGCGATATCGCTGGTGGTGGCGTTATCTCTCGACAAAGCAGGAACATTCACGTGCAGCGCACAATCTTACCAGAACGATCTACTACAATCGCGAAGCATCGCGAACCCTGCTTCGCGGACGGCGTCGAGCGTTGATAACCGCCCTTGCTGGTCAAACCCGAATACATCAAAATAAAACAAGAAGTGGGCGTGGAAATATAGACCGAACATCGATTCTTAGCCAATCAATGAACAACGCACGCGGGCCAATGCATACAGACGACCTTATGCATATCCACCTAAGTATCCGCCTAACTAGTACAATAAGAAAGTTGCCGCACAATTTCCGCGAGCAACTGCGCGGCGGACCGCAGCGTTATGCCGTGGCAGCAGACGATGCGCCGATAGTGGCGCAAGACGGAACTGCAGCGCCGCTAGTTCTCGCGACCGCCGTTCGGACCACCCTCCTCCGCTGGCGGAGATACGGAGCTTTGAAACTGAGTTTGTTCTAGTAACGTTGGTGACGCCATTGTTGCGTTATGGGATCTTATCATCACGAATGTTCCAGGCGAGTACTGTCGGCCGCAAAAGTTTGCGGGATCTGCAACGCGTGGCGGAGCGACGAAAAACTGCATTACTGCGTCACCTACCGTGATGCGGCGGGTGTTGAGGCTATCGGCCTCGGCGATTAGCGACGGCGCGTTTAGACAACGTGCCGTTGCCGGATCTAATCGCGGCGGCTTCGGCGAATAGCCTCAACACCCGTCGCATTACGGTAGGTGACGCAGCAATGCAGTTTTCCGTCACTCGGCCACGCGCTGCACATCCCGCAAACTTTTGCGGCCGACAGTACCTGCTTTCTCTTTTATGTTGTGGTCAGCGTTTGTGTCTTGCGTGAGATGTCATTGTATGTAGGGAGCGGTTCACTGCTAAACGGAACAGGGAAGGTCGTCGTAGGCGGCCGCGGCCGCCTACGACGAACTTCGCGCAGGCGCAGCACGCGTTGTTCTGAACTCTCGTCCTTTCGTTGTTTGCTGTCGCGCCGGCCGCGCTTCGAATCCTCGTCTTGTTCTCTGCCTTCGTGAAGCGAATTGTTTCAGCGTGGAAAGTGCGCCGTCCGCGGTGTCGGACAGCGGCTGTTACGCGCTTCATGTTACATTTGGCTGTGGACCGCTGCGCACAGCCATTTTGTCACTATACCTCAAAGCGCGTGTGTAATACCCCTGTCACACGGAGCAACTTGAGTGCACTTTGAGAGAGTGCACTTCACGGCTAGTGTCATTTGCACGCTGTCACACGGGAGCGTTTAGGGACACTCGCTGAGAAGTGCACTTGCCGGCGAGTGCGTTCGCCAAACTCACTTCGCTGCGACGGAGTGTCTAGCCTCGGTAGCAGTGGCTCGAGAATAAATAAGGTATTATCCGGAGCCGAGTACAAAGCATTTTTTAAACTATCGTTTTCGCTATTAGAAATATTCTGATGCATTAAAACATACTATACCGCCAAAAACTACTCTGCTATTCTCGCTCTCAGGCAGTTGACAGCCACGACCACCAGGGGCATGCCCAGCAGCACACGCCGTGCAATGGCCGCAGCCGCCGCGTTTGTACGTTGTCTATTTTAAGGGCTGCTTATAGATGGGAACATATTCGACAGATCTGTCTGGCTGGGTGAAAATTCATACGAAAAATAGTAAAATCTCCAGCCACTTAGTGGCTGGAGAGTTTATTATTTTTCTGCTAATAGATGTAACACATTATTGCTTAAGAAACTTGCCCGAAATAAAATCTGTTGTGGTACGTACCTATCGCCATTACCATCATTTCCAAAGTACACTTCCCCTTCTCGTGTAGCAGCGCACCACCAAAGTGACGTTCTGGCGGTGCAAGTGCACTCGCTCAAAATGACACTAAATTTGCCAGTGTGACCGCGGTATAATACTCGGATGTAAGTGAACGTCTGCCTGAACTCGTACAATGCGGCGGGACACCTACCTAGGTTACATAATGCAACAGGGTCGACAGTTGGGCTGCTTGGGGACTCATAACGCCCGTGTTAAGCTGTACACGAAACAAGAAAAATATGAAAAAACTTACGTAAACGAAACACTCGCTGCCGCTGCTTGTTCGTGTTTTCTCTGCATTGTGCTGTTTCTGGGGCCCTCCCCCCCCCCCACCCCCCACACACACATACGCACACATCATGATCTTTGGCACGTGATCTTTGGCACATGATCTTTGGATCAACCAACCGGTTGATCCTCCCCTTTCGGCCTCTATCGCGCGCGGCG
This sequence comes from Rhipicephalus sanguineus, assembly GCF_013339695.2. NCBI lineage: Eukaryota > Metazoa > Arthropoda > Arachnida > Ixodida > Ixodidae > Rhipicephalus > Rhipicephalus sanguineus. The sequence goes on along the minus strand of NC_051186.1, from coordinate 116,048,524 downwards.
CAACTTATTTTGACGGTCCATGTTCTCAGCGTTATGGACGGTTTGCAGTGAAAGCAAACGAATTCGTGGAACGAACAATAACGTACAAATCTGGAATGGAAATCACGTTTGTGTTTAGCACGCATCTCCTAAGGTTGCAATTTACAAACAATCGTTGTAATGCCAACTGCAAGCAATTTTTGTTCTTGTCTAACCCCATTTGAGGTCAGAACTGCCATGTCGGTCTTCAGATAGGTAGTGAAAAGAGGAGGGGACAGGTCCTGACGTTGTGTGGGGGGCCACATAATACTGCCCCGCGGGCTTCAGGTTGCCGACCCCCTGTTGTAGAATATACTTCGCACCCGCTCCTCTCCTATCAGAGCACAGGTGCCGCGTTTAAGTAAGATATCATTAGCACGTAATCGCTCCAAGCCTGCGAAGGTTAAGACGTAATTGCGACGAATCGCCCCTGTCGTAGTGGCTGGCCATATGCCTACCGGTTGGCGCATGCCGCGATCGCGATTTGTCGCGGAAATATTAACCGCGTCCCTCAACTCTTGATATGAGTGACGCCACGCAACAGGTCTTTCGTCCTTTGGGAAAGCGAAAGGCCTTGCGAGGGCCAGCTGTTTTAGTTTCCGCGACGGACGCGTACTTCGCGGTTCATCACAAGGTTCGAAGGTGGCAGCCAATGGCGGCCGATCAGCTTATGTTTCGATCAGCTTATGTTTGTTGTCAAAGTGTACATAACACGGAATATTGTTGTACGTAAAAAAAAAGTTTGGTCATTACCCATGCCTGTTTTTTCCCAATTTTCATACCTTTCTGTATCACAGCATACAATAAATATTTTATATTTTTTTCAAAATCAAGTGTTATGTTTTGCAGACCAGTTTGACTGGATGTGGAAGCCATATTAAGCATTGCTTTGTACATATGCTCGTACATGATGTTGTATATACATATTTATATGTGTGTACTACTTCTGATTTCATTTCATCATCCTTAATACGCAGCACAAGTGGGTGATGACCGAATTTGAAGCTTCAGATGAACGCACGAGGCTTACGCATAGATCACTGCAGATTTCACTAATTCGGGGTGTCTTTCCAACCAAGCCCTCCTTATGTGAACACGACCTTTGCCAAACCGATATGAAGACGCGTTTGTGCAAATTCGGTAGTACACCCCGAATTAATGACATTCACAGGAACACATGCATGACGCGCTTTGTGACACCTAAAGCTTCTGTTTCGGCCATTACACATGACGCGAAAGGAATCGTGCACACCCTTCCAACACACATACAAAAGGATGTTAATACGAGCTAACACCCTAACACCCCTTAAAATTTTTGCTGAACACCCTTTCTTTAGGGTGTTAAATTAACACCCTAATTGAAGAGTGTAGTCAATAACACCCTAAGGGTGTCCGTCTGGCGACAAAACGATTTACACCCTTAAGGGTGTAAAAATGTTTAGTGTGTACGCATTGTGCAAGCTCTCGTATAACAATGCGCAAAAACAACAGTCAACTTCATTTTTGAAGACACGGTTCACTTTCCTGTTATATCGATTCCTATGACGCGGGGATCCGCAATGCTTTTGCTACATTTTCCATATTTCGAACGTATGGCTTGCAGCAGATTACATGTCATAACATTGGAGATGATCAAGCAGTACTATTAGTCTACTAAGACGTACTTAGTGCGAAGCCACATCAAGAAAACTGTCGGGTAGAGGTCAGGCGCGTTGCTCATTGGAAAGGAAATATAGTGCATATCTTACCTTGATATACACCGCAGGGGCAAACGCCGAGATACACAGTCGCTAACGACCTCGGTGAACAAGCTTCACCACGCCTGCGGTTGACATAGTCGCTGGTCGTCGCTATGTAGCAAGCAACATCTCCCTTCTCCACACACTGTCGTCTCATTGCACGGCTCACCCTTGTGTCTAAGCTACAGTTAGGGTGGTAGAAAGTAAACACGGTAATTTCATAACGACACAGGAGTTATACTAATATGTGACTGTTACACTAGAATGTCAATACTCAGGCGCGTGTGTATATGCGCAATAGGTTGAATTGCTGACAGAAGAGTATGTGGCGTCATTTATACTTTTCGCACTTTAGGCGCTGTATTATTTCCATAAAGAGAAATTTAGTGACAACAACAAGCCTGCCGCGATGGGTGACCGAACGCGCCACTATCACAGTTCGTGTGCTTCGCTATAGAGTCACTGTGCTGCAGGGGAAACTGTGTATACGTGCATACTGATGAAGATTTCATGTTTTCGTAACGCTGTGAGTAGTACACTGCAAAAGCTGTGGTTTTTCTTTTTATTTGCTCTATTTTTATTTTGCTTATGGCGTCACATAGGAGGCGAAATTACGCAGGACAGATCCGCGGTTACTTCTGGAAAGAACTAGGCTTGTCGATAAATTGTAAACAGCTTTACACGCTAATGGGGTTCATACAGCACCTATAACTGACGCCATTAGATCACTACGCAACACCGGTTCTCACCAATCAAAACACCCATATGAATGGGATTATACACATGTTAACATTCTTCTTTAAGAAAAAAAACACAGCAAAACAAAGACTGTCCCTGTCAGAGAGCATCCACTTAGTGTCACAGGATAGAATATCTCACGTACACACACAACCACACACACAATCACAGCAAAGCACCAGGCATACCACTCACGCTACAGAGCCCTACATAGATAACCTACTAAACGCAGCCTTCGTATTTTAAGCTGCAATTCAGTTCCAGTGGGGAATATTTGTATTTGGATGTTTAATGCATTTACTAAATACGTGTATATTTGTGGAGGGCTTCTAGGTAGCCCTAAGACATTGACTTCTGCTAATCTTAGCCTGCGTAACACTCAACATCTCTTAAGGAGCGATTTCGAATTTTCAACTCGCACAACGGGCTAAATGTGTTTCAAAAACTCACCACCGCCAGGGTCTTCAGTTTTTTCATAAAAAATCCCACCATGTCCCGCTAAAGGGAAAGATGAGGTGATGCGAAGCAGCGTTTCGGCATGACGAGCCCGCGTTTCAGAGGGGGAGTGGAGAGGGGGAAATGGAGAGAGGGGATTAGAGAAGTAGAGAAGTGGAGAGGGGTAGAGAGGGGACGTGGAGAGGGGGAGATGAGCGGGGGAGGAGATGGAGAGGAAAGAGGGAAGTGGAGAGGGATAGGGGGAGTGGAGGTGTGTGGACAGGGTCTGCGCATGCGCAGTAAGGGTCTCACGCCGCACACCACCGGTTTGAACTCCGCCATAAGATGCTTTGCATCTAAAACATTAACACTAACGCATACTGAAAGGCTAATGGGAGAAGAAGAAACATTTCGTAGACAACATGATAGTGCTAATTTGAAAATGCGCTCAGAGCAAGGCATCGACGGCGCCGTAAACTTGAGTGGTATGTATTATTTTGCCAAAATAAGATGCCGGGGAAAACCGACAACTGAATATACGCGGGTTAAAGACATCGCAAGGGGCAATTTTGAAAATTTGGGCATTTCGTCCGTATCATTCAAATGTGCAAGGTAGCCAGGCTGCATAGAGTGAAGAACGAGAACGTCGTCATTGCTTTCAACATGAATAATTGCTGATATCTGATAACCTCAATGAATTATTTTCTTACCATTATGGTGTCCAAAAAGAAAGCTATCTTTTTATAAAAGCCTCCCATCTATATCGATACAGTAAGAAGTCTACATAATCTTGCGTGGATCAGTTATCAAACACCCTTTCTGAACCGTTAACATAAACACTTTGCAAACGTGTGGCATCTTTGGCTCGACAACCATGCAATGTTTTTGGCGCGCACAGAGGGTGCTCGGCCCGATAAAATTCCATTGTGTGACTTGAGTTGTAGAGGCATTTTCATCTTTACGTGAACATACAAATTACTCAAACGCATTGGTCACACATTTCATGAAATTTTTCTTTCAGCAGCTAAATCGCTCTTTAATGCGGCGACATAACTTCTGCACGTTACTACGGTGCAATAAGCAATGACAAACCGTGTCAATCATCACTGAATCACCGGTTAGCTCTGGGGTTTGTTAAGCGAGCCGCATTGACTCCTAAAAGCGCTGGAGAACATGTTTTCGAGACATCCTATGTGTATGGGACACTTCAATTCAGATGGACACATAATAGAGATAAGATGGCCGGATAATGTGTGGCCCCCTTCTACATTTTCTGTAGTCAAGTTCTGAGCTTTTGGAATGATACTTGAGCCTTTACGTGTCTCTCTTTCGTGTCTCTCCCTCTGCATTTGAAATACGGCAACTGAGATACGCGTCGTCTGCAGCGAGTACCTTCATGTTGCTTCCCCCATCATATGTTGTCACGCAGCAATGCCGCGCCGGCGAAGCGCCGACGAAAAAGCGGCGTTGGGAGAGGGGAATTGGCTTGCTCGGCGAAGTGGTGGCGGCCTCACATGCGCTCCGCCGGTGTCAGCCCCATGTTTCGGAAAAGAATTAGCAGTTTTAAGTTAAATAATGCGATTTCTGATGGGCTGTTTCTCTTGATCATATTATTAACACGAAAGTGCTTTATGCTGGGGTCCATCAAGACTTCAGTGGCGTATTTCCGTCACAAATATGACGCTCAAATGGACGCTAACACATGAGAAAGAAGGAAGGATGAGAAGGAGTTCCGCTGCCGGGGATTGAGCCTATGACCTCTCAGTCCGCGACGTTAAGCGCCCGGCGCACTGTCGACTAAGCTACGAAGTGACATGCACGATACTTCCCAAACGCGCCTTGTCTCTCACACATCCCCCTCGCACTTACAAGTGCCGTTAGGAAAAGTTTCGGCGAAGACGCAGTTAAAGTATGGCCTCCGAGATAGTGCGCAATCTCGGAGGTTATGGTTAAAGCGTCTCGATACCAGCGAGAAACACTGACCGCGCTGGCATCGTGAAGTCGCCCTAGACGCAGTTACATTCGATGTCTTTCTGTTCGTGTTAGCGTGTCACGGATCGTTGTCGCAGTAGTGCAGCTACCACTTTCCCCAACGGTGTTTCTCCGCCACCGACTGCTTCGAGTGCGACAGCCCCACCTAATAAAAAAAATACGCCATTTCCCGCTAAAGGGGACCATGAGGCAATGCGAAGCCGGCGCACTTGCACGATCTCGTTCTGTTGGCGTTCTTTGGGCATGCTACCGACCTCGCGTCGTGGAACGCGAAGACGAACGCTACGCGCGGCTTGTCTTCTCTCTAGCCTGGCCGTTAAATCTCACAGGACGAGCGGTGAACGCAGTCGGCAGGCTCGAGAGAGCGTGGCAGCGTAGGAGAGGAGAGAGAGGGGGAGGGGACGCGCATGCGCTGGTGCTCATCGCGGCGTTGCGCAGGAGAGAATTTTGGCATGTCTAGCCCGCGTTTCAGAGGAAGAGTGGAAAGGGGGAGGGGAGAGAGAAGTGGAGAGGGGGGAAGGATATAGGGGGAGGGGAGAGGGCGAGTGGAGAGGGTATGTGCATGCGCAGTAAGGGTGGTCACACCGCACACCACCACCGGATTGAACTCCGCCATAATTCGCATCTAAAATGCTGCAGTAAGCGCTGCAGAAAGGCAAGGATGTCGACGGACGAATGTCGTGCCTTGGTGAGGTGAGATAGAGGCCAGCGGACGTGGAACGCCTGCGCGCGGTCGCAGCTCAAGCTACGAACCTGTGCGTCCCGTGTTGCTGAAACGCAGTGTGGTAGCGTATGACGAGCACCGGCGTAGGTTGCCCTGTTACTCGGGAGCGCACACCGTGCTTTTAGGGGCGAAGCTCCTTAAGGCGGCACCCGTTCGTCCCTCGTAGTCGTAGTCGTAGTGCGTAACCAGTCTTACGCTTTGACCTCCAAGGTGGTGCCGGTGGGAGATTTTTCCTGCGCGTTGTTGAACAATAAAAAATTCGCAGCGGTAGCTAAAAGCCGACTTCTTCTGTCTCTCATTCCCATTAGCAGCCATTCTTTACCTCCAAGGTAGTGCCTGGTGAGATTTCTCCTGTGCGTGATTAAACAATAAAAATTTTGTTCAAAACGCCGTTGATTGATGAAATAAACCAACGAAAGACGCCACATGTTTTGTAAAAGCAAAACGGAAGAATGCCAGATGTTTCTAAAGCAAAACTAAAAGACGCCAGCTGCTTAACGAAAGACGCCAGATGTTTTCTAAAGCAATGGTTTTCTAAACAATGAAAATTCACAGCGTACATGTAAAATTCAAGTGAGCTGCAAGTCGTCATAACTCATCGAACCTTTAGTATAAACGCGCCCGATCTCACGTCGCTGATGATGTACTGGGTAGAATTCACGTAAGATTCACGGTTGACCGATGAACCTCCCCAGCTTCGCCCACTCATCATCATTCACTCCGTGGATATGCTGTGATTTTTTTTCTCCTTAATTGACGACGCTTTGAAGAAGTGCATAACAATAGTACCAGTGCTTATAGACCTTATGCAAAATTGCTGCCATCTAACGGTCGCCGTGCGCGTTTCCGCCATGTTGAAGGCTAAGCGCGCTCCGCATGTGCACACACGGAGCGTGCGTATCAACGTGTGGCGACTGATAAGAGCGGCAATGCCGCCATATTTTCTTGTGCCGTGTTGCTCAGATTGAGGAAATTGCGGAGCTGAAAAAAAGGTTTTCAGGAAACTAACCTTCATATTATTAGATTTCCTCACGGCCGACGACAATAAGCAGATCGTTGCGTTGCTCCGGCTACTGCTTATGACTAACGCCGTGTTTACGCTCGCCGTTCTTAATATATGCGGTATGTGACAGCATCGGCACTCATCAGAGAACACTCTTTCATGTCATGCCGCAACGATACAGTTTTCGCGCCGTGTGCTAGGCACAGACAAACCCGCTTCGTGTACGAGCTTCAAAGCCGCATCGTGGCTACTCGCGCATGCCTGCGCTGCTGTTGACATTACCTTGTTTATTGCATTGCGATAGCAATTACATGTTAGACAAGTAGCTCGTGCGCGTCATTAATTCTCAGCGAACGGACCGATTGTGCTGCAGCGTGTTGTTTGTAGTTTGTTTTCGATTGTGGAGTTTAACAAGGTAGCGTTTGGTGGGATGCTTTGCGCGCGTATTGCTTCACTATGCGTATTTTTCAAGCATTTAATGTGGTATCACTGCCCGATTCAGACGGGTGGCCCGGATATCCTGACCGCCCCGCACCCCTTACTTTTTTTTGTTTAATTTATACCCCCAGAAGAACACATCACTTGCTCCCAAAAGCTGATCACCCTTCGGAAAAGTCCTGTATCCACCCCCGTGTGCTAGGAAATTTTAACAGGTGCTTCAAGTGCATGGTACTTTTCTTATGAAACTAAAAAAATGCCATTCCGGGAAATGTGCTGAATTCGACCGTGGGGGCGCTACCGCTGGTGGTTTCGCAGGCGTTCAGTCGGCGACGCAAAACTGCCTTGCCGCTACGGGTTGACATTGTAAGGCACCAGTAGGCCCCGAAAGCGACGATGTGCACGTGATTTTGGCGTATCGTGTTATATAGGAACACATGTCGGAATGATATTCAATAAAACACCAGCTGATCGCCATCTGCAATGCTTGGAGACACAACACTTTTCATGTTCACTTTTTACGTGCGTGAGATGCGCAAATCTCTTACATTTTAATCGTGCAGTAATTTTATACATAACATACGTCGGTGACTAAAGCTGCGAAATAATTTTTATTTAAAAAATAAAAAGGAGGACCACGCCTTTAATTTAAAGTTAGATGCACAATACATCATCTCGACATAGGCTGTCCCTTACGAAATACGTTTTAAATTGGGTCTACAGCACTTTCTTTCCGTCATCGCTGTGCCTAGCCGTGTCGCGCGTTAACGCTTCTTCCCATCCATCCTATACTACACGCATGATATTCAGATAGCTAACAACGCTTTATTCGCTACATTGAAAACAGACAGACCAAATTTGTAACCTAGCGCGAAGTTTCATTCTCGACGACGGCGGGCCTACATGTGACTCGCGCTGTCAAACTTGTATTTTCTTCTCGCTTTGAGGCAGTTCTTTACACCTAATTACCGTCATTGTAATAACTAGGAAATACCGGTAACGTGTACAGGCCCTTACGCACTCGTCTGACGTTTTTATGCCCCGATTTCCCACTATCAAAGCAGATACAAGCAAGAAGTTATAGCAGCTACAGCAATATGATTCGGACACAAGCCTCCAACATGGCGCCGAATGGGTAGCTTCGTGAAACCTCCGACAGATGGCAGCAATTTTGCATAAGGTCTATTACGAGCATGTTTGTCTCATCCTTTCCTGGTATTCACGATACGCCGTGACCAGGTGTACGTTAAGAACTTCAGCTAACAAAACAGTTAAATCATCATTGTGGGCGTTAGTCTTCGAGATGGAGGTGTGCCACTAGGCTTAACGTGGGGGCATCAACGTCAAACGGTGCTATAGCTGCCAAACATCAATCGACATTGTACAAGCTCTCATATATCACTACACAATAGGCACTGCTTCTGTGAAGACCTGTTTGACTTTTGTGTTATACCGATTCCCATGACGAAGGGATCACCCATGTTTCTTTTAGACATTTTTCGTCCATTTTAACTTTTTTGAGCATTGCTAGCGTTCTTCTTGTCTGTATTGACCGCTTTACTGTAAGCGTGATCACTCCACATGCAATGGATGGACGAAAAGCCGGGATCCTAAAGTGCTCTGCACTCACGTTACGTGGACGAATTTCGCACTTTTTAGATCATCAAATACTACTTAGTTTGTACACAGGATGAAGCACTTGCCTGAAACGGGCCAGCATCGTCAGTTAAGGCATTTGGTTCTAACTCATTTTGTAAAAAAAAAGACCAATGCAATGCGAATTGAATAAAAAACACCTTAATATAATGAATTCAGTACTTTTATTGAAATAGCAACCATATCGACACTCTCGGCGGGTTTTTGCCGTCGCCGTCATGTTGCGTATAGGGTTCAAATAGATATCATCACCCCACGCGTCGTAACGCTACAGGCTAGTAAAACGCGCGAGCGATGGGGATGAACGCGGCTGAGGCATACATGAAACGAGCCGGCCGTCTCCGCATCCATAGGCGTGTGCAGGGTTCCCCATCAGGGAGGGCGAAAGTTCAGCGCAGCGTCCCCCTACTAAGTCAATGTATGGGACAGATCTTGTGCCTGCTGCCTTCTTAGGTGATTAGGGGGGGTCACCCCTCTCCCTAGTGCGCACGCCCCTCCGCATCTCTGACGTACGAAGTGCACATGCCATAATATAGCTGCGCGTACGCGGCCTGCCAAAGGTCGCACCTCATGAAAAGAGTTGACACTTCCTATAACACTCCAATTTGTTACCGTCGCACTTATGTGTTAGTTCCCATGAGGGATGAAGCACGTGCCTGAATTAGGCCAATATCGTCTGTTACGTTATTTGAGATTGCCTCACTCTTTAGAAAAGATGAGATTACAATTATAACGAAAACGAAAAGCACCTCAAGCGGACGAACGTAGTGTTTTTTTTTGGGTAAGCAAAGAGCGCTTGATTGGCAAAAGGGATGAAATACTTGCCGGAAGTGGACTAGGAGCGGACGTTTCGGGATTTGACGTTGACGCATTCTGTAAAAAAGATAGCACCGCCGCGAATAATAAATGAAAAAAAGGAGCTTAGGTTGAAGAGCTTAGTGCATTTTATCGTGAACTATCGGTTAGTTTGCACAAGGGATTAAACACTTGCCTGAAATGGGCCAGCATCATTTGTTATGGAATTCGTGATTGTCTCACTCTGCAATAAGGATATCACGGCAATGCACACTTCACACCGCAATGCACTATACGCCGTCGAATGGAATACTATTTTATCATCAACGATCATTTAGTTAACGCAAGAGATGGAGCACTTGCCTGCATTGGGCGAGGAACGTCAGTTATGGTATTTGAGAATAATTCATTCTGTAAAAAATGTCACACGGGAATCAATACTGAATAGAAAGAAGCACCTTAAGTCGATTGATTCGAACTTTTTTCAATCAGCAAAGTACAATTAGTTTGCACAATGCTTGAAACACTTGTCCGACTGTGACCTATAGCCAGCGTTACCACATTTGAGATTGGCTCATTATTTGCAAAATATAAAATGGCAATCAAGACAGAATACAAAGAACTGTTTAATCGGAGAAATTTTGTGCAGTTTTTAGATTATCAGAGATCGCTTATATCTCACAAGGCATGAAACATTTGCCAGAACTGGACTAGGAGCGACAGTTAAGGGATTTGAATTTGTCTTAGTCGGTAAAAAGCGCCGGCGTCACTCACACATTCGAGAGTTTTACTATAGCGGAAAACAGCAATTGAAAGGATTTAGAGTTAGAGTTAGCGTTGTGTGCTTCAAACTGCACGTGCGCAGAACGCAAACGTAGCCCGAGCTCTTACGTACGTAGGTATTTCCGGAATATAGCGTTCAACGTTAACGCACGCATGGGATTCCGTACTTAGGGCAAGATGGCGACGCTGTTGAAGCGAGAGCCGTCCGCTTCGAACCTTTCGAACCATCGGTTTGCATTAATAAACTCATTTATTCGCAAATAATGCTGGTTTTTTATTTATATTTGAGTAATGATGCTTGGCCAGCCGCATACTGCCGATAAAACAGCTTGGTTTTCGAGAACCACTGTCGATTAGCGGTGCAGAAGGTTTAACAAGGTTTGTTTACAATGTGCGCTTATGTTTGCTGTAGCCGTGCAGAGATGGCGATGCTGCCTTTAGTCGTCTGTCTCCAAGATACAGCCAATATGGCCAGAAGTGAAGCCTAGACATGTAACGATTCGCATTCCTTTGACATTTTCCGCGGTAGTGCACGAATCTGCGGTCGCCGAAAATGGAGGTGCAGCAACGACGACTTTGGATCAGCTCGACGCAATGGCGCACTTGTGTATTCTACAGTGTACTTAGTGTTTCCATGCCTAGACTTCGCCGTATGTGATTGCGTTAGCGTTTTAGCGGGAATGCCTTCCGCTGTACTATAAGACCACCAATTGGCACGCAGCGCGTTCCGTCTTAGCGTTAGCGTTGAAACGCACGCTAACACTAACGTAAGCGTTTTACGCTATTGGCCGCGAGATCGAGCAGATTCGGCACCTAGCGGCGAGCGGATGAAACCTCGTGGTGTGGATGGCTCCTTGCGTCGTCTGCTAGCCACACCGTGTTCGCATGTGTGCGTGCGTCATGCACGTCCTCGGAGGACAGCTTGTTCCGTTGTGCCGCCACAGTATCGATATACAGAAGCATTTTGTTAGACAATACACGCGATACACAATATACAAGAGCATTTTGTTATCGGAGACTGTATGTACTCTAATAAGTGAGTGCATGCAGGTGTGGGTATGGTGCTTGGTCTAACCATCGTACAGGCCATTCGCGAAATTCATTTCAATGTGGCTGGCACTTTTTATTAAAGCACATCACATAGTGCATCTGGCGCCATCCTAAACGAAAGAAGTGCTAAATGTCGCGGTGTGAACGTAGAATTTTAGCGACACCTTCTCGTAAGGTGTCGGCCATTTGGAAATATTTGTGATACCGCAAAGTAGGGACTACCGTCTGCAAAGGCTCGTTAGGGGTAATAAAGACCCCAAGCCACGCATTTCTATAGCAGAATACGTGTTCATGAAATCAGAAAAGTCGAGTGCACAAAGTTCTACTTCATCTAATTCGGCACAAATACAGGTTTTTTTGTACCGTTAGCTACACTGGCCTAGCTGGAGCCCATTTCGCGTGGATCCTCATGAGCCGTGCTGCGCATGTGTGAGGATCAGTGAAGTCACACAGCTGGCTCACCGGAGCCGGCATCTCACGCGCTCTTTGCCACCGCCACGTGCGACTCGCCGCTGCTAGTCTGCGCGTTCGAGAGTTGTGGCGTCGAAGCCGCGGCAGACACACTGCCGCCGGCGCGCGCGCAGACTCCGCCAGCACCGTGCGCGACACGCCGCTGCTGGTCAGCGCATTCGAGAGGAGTGACTTCATAGCCATGGCAGACACACTGGCGCAGGCGCGCGCGCTGCTATTCGCCTTCGCTGTGCAGTTGCCGTCTGACACTGCGCTGGAGGCGCTTGATAGCGGCTCTGACTGGCGTCTGCAGGTGGGTAACGCCATGAAGAAGGAGAGCGCAAATGCAGCTCAACGGCGCAGAAAAGCCGAGAAGCTTATCTCACCGGATCCCGAAGTTGCTGCCTGGCATGAACGGTTCCGCGTACGAAGAATGAACAGAAGAAGACTAATAATCCTAGACAATGTGTAAAGCTAAGAATAATCAGCTAAACCTTTGCTGACGCTACGTATATCCTGGCATAGCCGAGCTAAACCACTGCAAATTTTTTTGTAGCCGCTAGAGCAAGAAGTTAATCCGTAATTGGCTCAGTCGCGCAACACTATTAATATTGTGTTATAGGCAGTGCTCAAGTTAAACACGTAGAAATAAAACAAGAAAAAACGTCGAGCACAGTGCAAAACACGACTGTGACCGAAGTCCAATACCCAATTGATTGTCAGATTGCGTTTCTCTCACACGTAATGGGAACGTTAGTACGGCTTCGTGCAATAATGTGGCAATGGAGGGCCTATATATATCACCATTAGGCTGCAGTCAACATGTTTTATTCGCCGACAATCGACTGAAACTGCCCACGGCGAAACGCCGCTGCGTACATTTGTATACGCGCTTCCGACCGCCTATCCACACTAACGCGGCGACGGTGCTGCCACCCATAGCTCGCTCTCGCTGCGAATACTAAAACTCCCTAATAACACACAAGTGCACCTTAGGTCCACGATTTTACTACAATTTCGATCACCAAACATCACTTAATTCGCGCAAGAGATCAAATACTTGCCGAAATCGGACTAGGATTGAGAGCTGCGGGATCTGACGTCCACTTATTCTGTAAAAAAAGTGTACTACTGTGAAGAATGAATACACTGAAGCGCCACTAGTGAACGGATTCAGCACTTTCTAAAAATAAAAAGATTTTAGCTCCCGTCGCTGGCGGCCTTCAAACGAACTTGACCCCATTATCAGGCCCGCAATTCAGGCATTTCAAAGCAGACATCCTGGCTATCACACGAGATTATACGGACATTTTCACAGAGAAAAATTTTAGTGCGTACTGATAACAATGGTTCACATGACCGTGAGCGTATGAGGTAGCCAACGTTGTACATTGGACACGTTTACATAGACAAAGGCACATTCATCGTCTTTACGATAGCACCACATGCCTCCACGACACTTGAAAAAAAATGAAATTTAAAAAACACCTACACTTGGCAAATGTTGCTCTATGTACACTCGAGCATGTGGCGGACATATGATGCCGCCTCAGGTTGAGTGATATGCAGCTTAACAGTAACTCAGAATTTTTATACGTAGCAGCAAGGTGCCTTTAAAAAGGTAGCGTAGAAAACTCAACATTTCATTTCCGTATCACGAAAAGTTAAGGCAGCTTCGAACTAGTGGCGCCAAGCCTGAGGTAAGGTCACAGCTGAGCGGCCCCGAGCATAAGATGCGAGAGCATCTTATGCTAGGGGCAGTGTCTGTTCTGCGGCGTCCGCACTCATAATGCGCATGCGCCAACTCTCCCCTTCTCCTCGTGTGAGCGTGAGGAGGTAGGAGGAGGTGGGTTGGAGGAGGTGGCGTGAGGACTGGCTCCGCTTCGTTTCTCCTCTCCCGTTTCTCTCATTCTAAAAAGACAGGGCGTGCAAACACGGACACTAGAAAGAAGTGAGGACACCACAAATGCCGACTAACAACTGAAGAGACGCACAACGGCTGAAAAGAAAGAAGGCACGAAAACTTATCTGCGCATGCCCATTGATCGAATCAAATGCCTTAACAGTTATCTTCCACGTAGACCGCCACGCGTGCCGGATTGATAGGTACACCTGTTGCGTGGACATGCGCAGATAAGTTTTCGTGCCTTCTTTCTTTTCAGCCGTTGTGCGTCTCTTCAGTTGTTAGTCGGCGTCTGTGGTGTCTTGACTTCTTTCTTGTGTCCGCGTTTGCACGCCCTGTCTTTTTAGAATGAATACTTACCAACTAGCTCAGCTCTCTCTTATTCTAAGCTCCGTTTCTCTCTCTCCGCTACAGCTCTGCGCTCGCGCAGCTGAACATATACGGTAACTCCAGCAAGCCAGTCTCGAAGCTGCGAGGCTGCGAAAGCGCGCGTTCGCTGTGCTTCCGTCATTCTCCCTCTGTGCAACGGTGTCCGAAACGCCATCAAGAATATCAACGTCGGCGCTAGATGCAGCGGAAGCGCCAACGCCGCTGAGCAGAGAAAGGCTCGGGAAGCAAAACATAAACGTCGGCGTCGGCAAGCGGTAATTCAAACGCCTCGACAACCACCGTCTCATAAGTCATATAAGAGCAACGTAAACTCGATGCGTACCCCCCGCATTGCTTTCGCGTAACACCATGGTTGCCCGTAACGGGAGACGATGTGTAATTTTTAGGGGCGAAGCTCCTTAAGGCGGCACCCGTTCGTCCCTCGTAGTCGTCGTCATCGTAGTAGTGCGTAACAAGTCTTACGCTTTGACCTCCAAGGTGGTGCCGGTGGGAGATTTCTCCTGTGCGTTGTTGAACAATAAAAAATTCGCAGCGTGCGCGTTAACTAAAAGCCGAATTCTTCTGTCTCTCATTCCCCATTAGCAGCCATTGGCATGTTCCAGTAGGAAACGTTAGTAGAATTAGAAGTGTAAGTGTTAGCTAAAAGCCGACTTCTTCTGTCTCTCATTCCCATTAGCAGCCATTGTTTACCTCCAAGGTAGTGCCTGGTGAGATTTCTCCTGTGCGTGATTAAACAATAAAAATTCTGTTCAAAACGCCGTTGATTGATGAAATAAACCAACGAAAGACGCCAGATGTTTTGTAAAAGCAGAACGAAAGAACGCCAGATGTTTTTCTTAAAGTGTAGTAGTAGTAGTTGTATGTAGCCACCTCGCCCGATCGTCAACGGGCGAGGTGCACCGGCAACGGCGCGAGGACCCTGCCGTACGAGAGTACTTTGCGGGCGATACTTTGCGTGTATCGCCCGCAAAGACATACTTTGCGGGCGATACACTCTAGTGAGCTTTCAACTTTTCGTCTTATTGTACATGATAAAGAAATTATTTCTACGAAAAACGCAAGGCACACCTTGAGCAATATATTTGGTTTTGGGACGCTAAATGGAACCATGAGGCGATGCGAAGCCGGAGCACTTGCACGATCGCGTTCCGTTGGCTTTCGTTGGGCATGCTACCGACCTCGCGTCGTGGAACGCGCGTCCTGTCTTCCCTCTAGCCTTGCCTTTAATTCGCACAGGGCGAGCGGGGAATGCGGTCGCTCTTGGCGCTCTTTCGCTCGGGAGCGGACTTCTTCCTTGCATTTCACCGATCACAAGTGATAATGAAGGGACCACGTAAACCAACAGTACAATAAAAGTTTGATGTTTAATATATACACGATGTTTCACACTCTTTATATTATGTACTGGGCGCATTTCACGGAAGAGTTTCACGGTTTACAGATGATTCCCTCCGTAGCTTCGCCCCATTCATCATCATTCACCCCGTGGATATGCTGTGATTTTTTGTTTTCATCCTTCCCATCTATCTTTTTTCTCTTTAGGTTTCTGTGCCTATTTTTCTGCGTTTATTTCCATCGATCATATCTCATTGTATAAATAAGTACGTGCCGATTACAAAAAAGAAACCTAATAAGCGTAATCCATGGATTACGCGCGATATTATACACGCCAAACGCTTTACGCAATGTTGCCGCATTTTCGTCAAAGAGGAACAGGAGATGCATGGAGCACTTTGTTGGCTGCTTCGCATTACATTGATTCCCACAGTGCGTGGGATCTGCCGGCGTTTTTTTTTTATTTCTCGCGATAGCGGTTACGGACAACGGCAGTGGCGGCGGACAACTGTGGATCCAAAACCGGCCCTTGTTGGGATCTCATAACAGCTATCGCTGTAAAACAACTTCTAATGGCGTCATATTGCGCCAACATCATCTGTGGTTGCAGTTTTCTCTATCGGCTTTGATAACAATGCAATGAAAATTACATATTAACCCCTATAACAGGGCTAGCTATGGCCTACCTTTGCTCTACATTTAGGCCGAATAAGTCGACAAATTTAACACTTTTTTTAATTTTCATTGACCAGTAAGCTTTCACAAGGGATGAAGCACTTGCCTGAATTTGGTCAGCATCGTCTGTTATAGTATTGGAGATTGTGTCAATCTACAATAAAGATATCACGACAAAGAAGAATTTATACAGGAGTGCATTTTAAATCGTGAAATTTAATATTTTTTATCATCATTGATCATTCAGTAAGCACAAGAGATGGAACACTTGCCTGCCTTGGATCACGAACGTTGTTTATGATGTTTGAGATTAATTAATTCTGTAAAAAATATAACACGGGAATTAATCATGAATACAAAAAAGAAACTGAAATGAATAAAGTGGAACCTTTACGGTGAGCAAAGATAATTAGTTTGCAGAAAGAATGAAACACTCGCCCTAATTTGACCAACACCCAGCGTTACCATGTTTGAGGTTCACACACTCCTTGAAAAGTATGAAAAGGCGATATAGATCGAATGCAAAAAAGTAGCTTAAGCGACCAAATTTTGTGCGTCTCTAATCATTAGATATCGCTTATATCGCGCAAAGGGTGCTACATTTGCCGGAACTAGACTGGGAGGGACAGCTACGAGATTTAAGACTGACTCATTGTGGAGAATATTTAACATGACAATCAAATATTACCACAAATCTGCACTTTAGGTCCGAGAACGTCGAACATATTTGATCATCAAAAATCACATAATTCGCGCAAGGAATGAAATACTTGCCGAAAGTGAACTAGGATTGACAGTTACGGGGTCTGAGGTCCATTTATTCTGTAAAAAAATACACTAGAATGAAAAACGAATACATGCAAGCACCAAAAGTCAAGGAATTCAGAGCTCTTTAAGGATGACAAGGTTTTAGCTGCCCTCGATGGCGGCCTTCGAACGACCACTTGCCAGGCCCGCAATTCAAAGCAGACATCCTGGCATTCCGACGAGATTATACGGGCATTTTCACAGAGAAAAATTTTTGGCGTACTGATAACATGGTTCACATGACCGTGAGCGTATGAGGTATCCAACCTTGTAGATGGGACACATGTACATAGAAAAAGGCACATTTATCTCCTCTCCGATTGCACCATACGTCGCCATAGCAGGCACCACAAGCAACTCGAAAAAAAGCGAAACTTAAAAACCTACGCTTGGCAAATGCTGCATGTATGCACAAGCCATATGGTGGACACACAAGTAGCGGCCTCGGTTTGGCTGATGTGCGGTTTTTAATTAACTCATAATTTTTACACGTACCAGCAAGGCGAACTTAAAAACCTAGCATAGAAAACTGTACATTTCCTTTCCCCACCAAAAGAATTAGGGCATCTTTTCAGAATTAGTGCCAAGCCTGAAGGAAGTGCGGAGCTGAGCTGCCTCCTCTCTTTCTTTTGTTTTCTCTGTTTTTGCTTTTTGCATTTTTGTGTGCATTTATTTCTATCTGTTTCTTTCTATTCGTATCTGTCTTGCTCGGTCTTCTCTTCCTTTCTCTCTCTTTCTTTTTTTGTCTTTTTCTAATTCTATGTCTCTCTTTCCTAGATTGTCTTTTTGTCTCTTTTTATTCTACATTTTTCTGTTTTATTGTTTTATGTAATGCTATACTCTCGCCCCTGCTGCGTTCCCTGCTTGTCCGTCCATGGTGGTCTAGTGGCTATGGCACTCGATCGCTGACCCGAAGGTCGCGGGATTTTATACCGGCCGCGTCTGCTGTAATTTTGATGCGGAGAGGAAGGTTTGAGGCCCGCGTACCTACAATTAAGTGCACGTAGAAGAACTCCAGGTTTTCGAAATTTTCGGAGGCCTCCACTAAGGCGTCCCTCATGATCATATCCTGGTTCTGGGACGTTAAATACACATGCAATTATTAATCTTGTCATTTTCCTCCTTCTAGCCTTCACATCTCTGCTACTCACACTCTCTTTCATTTTCTACGTTTTGCTATATTACACTTGTAGCGAAGCTTATTGGAACTATGAAGTGGGTCGCCCTCTCCGGCCCCTTCTAGTGGGTTGCCCTCTTCGGACAGAGCGCAGCTCGCGCAGAGTCGGCCCCGCCTTGACTGCCGCTGTCGTTCATCTTCGCCGAGTGTCCGCCAATAAACATTTTTATAATTTGGTGGATAGAGTGCTGTGCCCTTCAAACAACTACGGTCAGCATTCAATGCCCTTGGAGCTTCGATCCCGTGCCGTACCCTCTACCATGACTCAAGATGCCGCCCACCAAACGCCTCCCCCTTCACCGACATCCTGTACCGGTGTCCCCCGCATCCTCGACATTGCTGTTTTCACCGGCGCGGATGGCACCGATGTCGAAGACTGGCTCGCGATTTACGAGCGTGTCAGTGTACCCAATAAATGGGACGAGACAGGAAAACTGAGCAACCTGGTTTTCTACCTCACGGGTGTCGCAAGCCTATGGAACAACAACCACACATCTGATTTCGCTACGTGGTCCGCTTTCAAGACCGTCATCGTGGACGTGTTTGGCCGCCCTGCGGTTCGTAAGCTGCAAGCTGAACAGCGCTTACGGGAACGAGCTCAGCAGTCCGGCGACTATTTCACGAGTTACATTGAAGACGTCCTGGACTTGTGCAAGAAAGTCAATGATGATGATTAGTGGTGTTTTGTGGCGCAAGTGCCATGGGTGGCCAAAGAGCGCCATGTCTTTTGTGTGGTGTTGGCGATGGCCAATGATTTCGACGACAGGGTGTATTATGGCTGTATGGAGGCCTAAAAACACGCGCTATAAATAAGCGTAAAAGGGGTGTATAGAGTATAAAATTATGGCAGTGACAAGTGATGTGATCTATGGGTGTGGGTTGAATGACGAGTGAGTATGGTATTTACAAGTGAGTAGCGGGAAAACAGCACGAACGCCTCGTATAGGCCTTTGAGCCCAAAGGCCGGGAGGCAGGTGCTTCTTTTGATAGAAACCACAGAAGCAGCCTCAATCACGAGGCCGCGTTACGGAGCGCCTGGAAAAATTACGTTGAAATTATGTACACTTTCTAAAAATTCAGAGGGACTGATATTTAAAAAGGGGTTCTCTGCCAATGAACCTAGCAGGATAAGTGGGTACTGCAAGTATGCAGATGAAAAATGCTTTCTCCTGAGAGCGTCTAGTTCCGTGCATTGTAGTAGGGAGTGAAGTACCGTTAAAGGATCGCCATAGTAGTCGCACAAAGGTGGATCGCCTCCGGACAAAAGGTATGAATGTGTACTGTATGTGTGGTCAATCCTTAGTCTGCAGAGTGTAACTTCTGTGTGGCGTGACTTTAAAACTGGTGTCCATTTACCTAGTTGTGGCTTGATAACATGCAGTTTATTTTGTGTGTGCCTGTCCCACGTGCTCTGCCAAAAGGCCCTGAGCTTTCTTTTGAGGAATGGTTTTAAGTCTAGCGGAGGGATAGCTACGGCTGTATTGGGACTGTTTTCGTGGGCGGATGCTGCTAGCTGATCCGCCAACACGTTGCCTTGTATCTCGCGGTGCCCAGGCACCCAGCACACTACGACATGTTGTTTGAGGGAGTAGATCGTGCATAAAATAGAGTATAGCGAGACAAGGACAGGATTTGTGTGCTTTGTCATAGTTTTTAAAGCTTTCACTACACTTAAAGAATCCGTGTATATCACTGCCTTTTGTAGTTTCCTTTGTTTTATGTGTTTACCTGCCTCCAGTATCGCGTAAGCTTCTGCCCTGAAGATACTTGAATCAGGGTGCAGAATACCGGAATCGGAAAAGGATGGACCGACGGCTGCGTACGACACAGAAGTGTTAGACTTTGAAGCATCTGTAAAGAATTCAGGGTGTGGGTACTTGTATTGTAATTCGAGGAAGTGTGGCACACCAATCTCTTCAGCTAGACCCCTCACACGAAGTGAGTACGGCTGTCTCATAGAAGGACGGTTGTGAAAGAGTTCAGAAGCAGACAACTCATTGATTGTAGTGTGTGAGGGGTGTTCGTTGTTTGCGTTCACTTTGAGGGGCTTCACTTTGAGGGGCGTTCACTTCCACGGGGTTGGTGCGAAAGGCGCCCGTAGATAGTCGAATGCCTAGATGGTGGACAGGCTCAAGCATCTTTAGGGCGCTTGGTGTCGCAGACTGAAAGATTATTGCCCCGTAGTCCAGGCGAGTGCGTATGAGGCTTTTATGCAAATTCATCAGACACTTCTTGTCACTACCCCACGCAGTGCGTGACAACACTTTTAGAACCTTCATTGCTTTTATGCATTTTTACCTGTTCAGTGTGTGATACGAACGTCAGTTTATTATCCAGGATAAGGCCTAAGAATTTGTGCTCCGTCTTCACGCAGAGATGTCGGCCATGCAGCTCAATGTCTGGGTCAGGGTGAAGGCCTCTCTTTCGACAGAACAGGACACATGTGTTTTTTTGGGGATTAAGACTGAAACAATTCTCGTTTGCCCATTTAGAGATCTTGTTCAGACCTAGCTGGACCTGCCGCTCACACATGGAAATGTTGCAAGATTTAAAACCGACCTGTACATCGTCGACATATGTGCAATAAAACATATTTCGTGGTATGCAAAGACGCAAGGAATTCATTTTGATAATAAAGAGTGTACAGCTGAGTACACCACCCTGTGGCACTCCAGTTTCTTGAAGGAATGGTCTTGACAGAACATTTCCTACTCGGACACGGAACGTACGACCCGACAGGTAGCTCTCTATTATATCTAGCATTCTCCCACGTACACCAAGGTGGGATAGGTCTCTTAATATTCCAAAGCGCCATGTCGTGTCGTAAGCCTTTTCCATATCGAGGAACATAGAAACAAAGAACTGCTTGTGGACGAATGCGTCACGGATTTGTGCCTCGATACGTAAAAGGTGGTCAGTGGTGCATCTACCCTCGCGAAATCCGCACTGGTACGGGTCAAGTAGATTGTTCGTTTCCAGGAAATGTATAAGTCGGCGGTTTATCATCTTTTCGAAAAGTTTACACAGGTAGCTTGTTAGTGCGATGGGCCTGTAGCCCGTAACGGAGGATGGATCCTTGCCCTGTTTTAGAATAGGAATGACAATGGCCTCTTTCCAAGACGAGGGGATTTCGCCGGAAGACCAGACAGCATTGTACAGGAAAAGTAAGGTTTTTTGCGTTTCGGCAGGTAGGTTTTTCAACATGTCATATACCACACGGTCAGAACCTGGGGCGGAATTACTGCAGCTGTTAAGCGATACCTGGAGCTCAGCTAAGCTGAAGGGTTGGTTGTATGCCTCGTGTCTTGTACGTTTGCGCTCTAGTTTTTGTTTTTCTATTCTTGTTTTGTACCGTTGGAAAACTTGAGAGTAATGCGCGGAACTAGGCACTTGTTCGAAGTGTGCGCCGAGGAAGTTTGCCTGGTCTTCCAAGGTGTCGCCTTGTGTCTGTACTAGAGGAAGTGAACGTACTTGCCGGCCCTGCTACCCTACTAACCATATTCCAGATTTAGCCTCCTGTGTATACGAATTGATCCCCGTTAAAAACTTCTCCCAACTTTCTCTTCTTGCCTGTCGGCGCGTTCTCCTGCCTTGAGATTTTACGTTTTGAAAACTGTCAAGGTTCTCGGTTGTCGGAGAGCCCCGAAGCAACCTCCATGCTTTGTTTTGTTTTTTGCGCGCCTTCCGGCATTCATTGTTCCACCATGGGACCCGTCGTTTGCCAGACAGTCCACTTGTTTGTGGGATACATTTGGTGGCAGCATTAATCAGAAAAGCTGTAAAGTAGTCTACAGCTGCACCTATGCTTAAATCACACATGTCTGTCCAACTTAAGAGAGCCGTCTTACGAAACTGTTCCCAATCGGCTTTGTGAATGTACCATTTGGGAACCTGTGGGGGACATTCATTTACTATTTGTGTTCTCAGAACTATAGGAAAGTGATCACTTCCGTAAGGGTTATTAATGACCTTCCATTGAAGTAAGGGTAGAAGTGATGGAGATATAATGCTGAGGTCTATAGAGGAGTAGGTACCGTTAGCGAGGTTATAGTATGTTGCCTCTTTCTGATTCAACAGACAAGCACACGAAGAGAAAATGAATTGTTCAATTAGCCGACCTCGCGCATCGCAGCGAGAGTCACCCCATAGACCGCTATGTGCGTTGAGGTCCCCAAGAATCAGATAAGGTTCTGGTAGCTCATCTAATAAGGGCTGGAATTCATGTTTTTGCAGGTGGTAGTGTGGAGGTATGTAAAGAGAGCAAATGGTGACGAGTTTGTTCAAAAGAACCACTCGAGCAGCCACTGCCTCCAGGGACGTTTGTAGTGGTAAATGTGTACATGCTACTGATTGGTTGACTATAATGGCTACCCGACCGGATGATACCATGACATCATCTCGGTCCTTTCGAAAAATGAGGTAGTTGCGTAGATCGTTTTTGTGTTGTGGTTTTAAATGTGTCTCTTGTACACACAGAACTTTTGGATTGAGTTCGTGAAGGAATTCTTGAATGTCATCGAGGTTTCGCAGAAGGCCTCGGATGTTCCACTGCAATATTTGTGTGTGAATATTAAAGATAAAACGGTGCTGTGTGTACAGTAAGGAAGTGTGGAGTGTTCAAGTGAAATACTTTGTTTCAGGAGGCAGGATGGTCGTCCGGGCCCGTTATTGGCTTTTTTGTTTTCTTGGCGCGGTCCAGAGAACTGCGCCGGTGTTTCGGCACCAGGGGTGCCGATGCCGTGTCCATTGCCTCCTCGGAGGCACTGGATGCCCGCACGGTCGGGCTCGAGTTTCGGGCCTCGTCTGGTGTGACGAGGCCTTGAAGACCCGACGGCCCTGGAGTCGCCGGTCCCTGTTCGCTAGTTGGCGGAGTAGACTTGACTACTGCCGCCGTGGGGGCAGGCGCCACAGCCGACGGGTCGCTCTGCGCAGACCGAGGGAGTGGCGGGGGCCAATGCGTCGCGGCCCCCCGGCGCGCCGCATCAGCGTAGGGTCTGCTGTGAAAGGGTGAGCACCTTTTACGGGCTTCGCGGAAAGAAATGTTCTCTTTGTACTTCAATGTGATGATGTCCTTTTCTTTTTTCCAGCTTGGACATGAACGTCAGTATGCAGGATGGTTGCAGTTACAGTTGACGCAGTGTGGTGGCGCAGCACAGTTGTCGGAGGGGTGGCCTTGTACACCGCATTTAGGACAAGTTTGATGACCACGGCAGCTGAATGATCCGTGGGCCGAATCTCTGGGCATTGGAAGCAACGTCTGGGGTTAGGAATGTATTGTCTGACATTCATTTTATGTAGCCTGTTTCAATGGTTTGGGGAACAACACTGGTTGCAAATGTGAGAATCAGGTGTTTCGTTGGGATTTCTTTTCCTTCTCTTCTAATAACGATTCGTTTCACATAAGTTACGTTCTGACTTTTCCATCCCTCTAGCAGTTCAGCTTCATTCAAGTCAAGAAGGTATACTTCAGAAACGACACCGCGTGAGGTGTTCATGGACCTATGGGGTGACACTGTAATGGCTATGCTTCCAAGTGATACGAGAGTGCTGAGTTTTTCATACTATTGTTTCGCTGTGACTTCGAGAAGAAGGTCACCGCTCGCCATTTTGCTTACCTTGTAGCCCGACCCTAAAGCTTCGGTCAAGGATTTTGCGACTGGAATGGAGCTGTTTCCATTATAGTTGTGTGTGTTTGGGCAGCAGTGGCGGCCACCCACCATGGAGCCCAATTTGGCGACGCTGCAGCACTGATGAGCTAAGGCTGCAGACGCCAGCCGTACAATGCCGCTATAACCTAATATATTATGTCCCAGAGAGGACACATATACAAGTTAACCCGGACCGCCTACTAAAATGGGGAAGTAACAGAAGAGATTAGGAGACAGGGCAGCAAAGGAAAGAGGATAGGAAAGCGAAAGATCAGAGAGGGGGATAGGAAAAGGCGAGCGCCGATTTCCCCTGGGTGGGTCAGCCCAGGGGTGCCGTCTACGTGAAGCAGGGGCCAAAGGGGTGTGTTGCCTCTGCCGGGGGGCCTTGAAGGTCCAAGCACCCGGCGTCGGCTCAACCCCCAGGATCCCCTTTTCCCCGGACACGGCAAAACCACGCACGGCGGGGCGTGGGAGGGGTTCGAAACCCCCCCCGCTAGCTCGGGTCCGTGGTGTCGCTACACACCAAACGCCTGCTTGCGCAGACGCCCCTGCGGGGCAAGAAAGCCAACGCGACCATGTCTGAAGCTGAGAAGATCCGGAATGTCATGAAAGGCATCGACGACGATGCCTTCACCACGCTACTCGCCAAAAACCCTTGCACTGTGGCTGAGGTCATCACACTGTGCCAAAGCTACGAGGAGCTGCGCCGGCAGCGGCTGATGACGCGTCGACCTCCATCACGCGACACCGATCTCGCTGGCATGTCGGCTATTTCGGACCACTCCGTCTTGCTCGCCGAAATCAAGTCCTTCGTGCGCGAGGAGATTGCCCGCCAGTTCTCTCTACTGGCCTTCGCTCACCCGCAGCCTCTTGAACAGCCGTCGACCAACCCCCTCGGGTGACTGCACCGCTCAATTACGCGCAAGTTGTAGCCAGGCCACCCCCAGCGATCCCTTTGTTTCCCCCACTTACTTACGACGGAGCCGTCGCCAGGCCTCAGGCAGCCTACGAAGAGAATGTATCGGCTGCGTACGCCGACGTCATCCATACGCCACGACTGCAGCCCACCATGCAGTCATACCAGCAGCCACCCCGTCCCTCGCGTCCTCCGACATGGATGGGACCTAGCCCGGCAAGCCGATGGCGCACTTCCCACAAACGCCCCATTTGCTTTGCGTGCGGTTGCGCCGGTCACGTCGCCCGCTATTGCAATCGCATGCAGGTGCCTCTATTCGGATCGACCGTCACCAGCCAGTCCAGCCGCCCATATTACGAGCCGCCGCCGCCTATGTCACCGACGCCCGTTTCCATCTACCCGCCGTTCGCCATCCCCAAGACGCCGCTCACTGTCACCGATGCGGCCTCGTCCGATCACCAGAGACCAGGAAAACTAGTCGTAGCAGTCCAAGAGGCAAGGGCTGCAACGCTATCGCACTGCCAAAGCCCTCAGCAAAGCCCATCGAACGTAGTAGACGTGTTTGTAGACGGCGTGCGCACATTGGCCCTTGTGGACACTGGAGCTGCCGTATCTGTTGTGGACGCTAAATTTAGCCGACTACTACGAAAAGTGAGGACGCCGCTTTCCGGGCTCTCCCTCCG
Source organism: Rhipicephalus sanguineus (assembly GCF_013339695.2). NCBI lineage: Eukaryota > Metazoa > Arthropoda > Arachnida > Ixodida > Ixodidae > Rhipicephalus > Rhipicephalus sanguineus. The sequence goes on along the minus strand of NC_051186.1, from coordinate 116,023,169 downwards.
TACAGCTAGCGCCCAAAGCATTCACCCGACAGCGGTTTGTACAGCCCGTGTCATCATTCAGGACGCTCTGTACGCCGTCGAATTCATCATAATTTCTTCATGCTCTCACGACATCATCCTGGGTTCGGATTTTCTCGCTCGCCACGACGCCGTCATTCGTTGCGCACCAGCCGAAATAGAGCTCTCACCATTCTCGAATATGACGCCGGCGAACAGTCCAACGGCTGCAACCAAAGTACTCGTCAAAGACGACACCACAGTTCCTGCAAACTCGTCAACGGGTGTGTCCGTCCATTGCTCCGGCCTCTCCGACACCGTTGCACTCCTTTCCCCCTCTGACCGCGTTTTCACCAGGAAAGGTTTGCTGGTGCCATTTGCGACCGTGCAAGTCATTCAGGGCGACACCGATATTTTCGTTACGAACCCATCCGCGTACATTGTTACGTTGGTGCGACGAGAATGTCTCGGCAGAGCGGAAGCCCTCGAAGACGCACAAGTTATGGACGCACCGGGTGACACGCACTGTGCCAGCTCCCGCACTCTCGCTGTTGTTTCCACATCTGACTCGTCACCCGCTGATGTATTTGCTTCCTCAATTGCTGACAACCTTACGTCGGTCCAGCGTTCCCAGCTTCTCTGCCTGTTGGAAGAATTTCGTTCTTCGTTCGATGTCGCACAAACTTCTCTCGGCCGCACGTCTGCTGTCACGCATCGCTCGACACTGGCGCCCAACCACCACTGCGGCAACGTCCATATCGCGTATCCCCAGCAGAGCATCGTGTAATCAACGAGCAAGTCGAGGACATGCTTCGCCGCAATGTTATTCGACCCTCAAACAGCCCGTGGGCGTCTCCTGTCGTTCTCGTTGCGAAGAAGGACGGCTCTGTGCGGTTCTGCGTGGACTACCGCCGACTCAGTAAGATCACCCGTAAGGACATTTATCCCCTCCCTCGAATAGACGACGCCATTGACAGCCTGCAAGGAGCAGAATTCTTTTCGTCGCACGATTTGCGCTCAGGGTACTGGCAAGTCCCCATGGCAAGTCCCATGACGCTCGACCGAAGACAGCGTTTGTCACACCCCACGGCTTGTACGAATTCAACATCATGCCGTTTGGGCTGTGCAATGCGCCCGCGACCTTTGAGCGCATGATGGATACCGTTCTGCGCAACTTGAAATGGCACACGTGCCTGTGCTACCTCGACGACGTCGTCATTTTCGCCCCGGACTTCGCCACGCATCTTCAACGCCTGCGACTTGTTTTGACGCGTTTGAGCGACGCCGGGCTGCAACTGAACCTAAAGAAGTGCCGATTTGCAGCACGGCAGGTGACAATACTAGGCTACGTCGTGTCCAAGGACGGAATTCTCCCCAATCCAGCCAAGCTTCGGGCCGTGACAGGGTACCCCAAACCTACGTCCGTCAAAGAACTGCGCAATTTTGTAGGACTATGCTCCTACTTTCGACGCTTCATACGAAACTTAGCGACTATCATATCGCCGCTGACAAAGCTCCTTGGCAGCATTGGGCCTCTCAATACGTGGTCGTCAGAGTGCGACGCCGCTTTCGCAAAGCTCCGTCGTTTGTTGACGTCTCCTCCGATACTACGCCACTACGACCCTACGGCCCCTACAGAGGTACACACGGACGCCAGCGGTGTTGGCCTCGGCGCAGTCCTTGCACAGCGCAAACCTGGGTTTCCGGAATATGTCGTGGCATATGCAAGTCGCACGCTTTCTAAAGCCGAGACCAATTACACCGTCACGGAAAAAGAATACCTGGCAATCATCTGGGCCCTTACGAAGTTCCGACCTTATTTGTATGGTCGCCCCTTTGATGTCGTCACCGACCATCATGCGCTGTGCTGGCTGTCGTCATTGAAAGATCCCTGAGGCCGTCTCGCCCGTTGGGCACTTCGCCTGGAAGACTATGACATCCGCGTACTGTACCGCAACGGACGCCAGCATGCTGACGCCGACGCCCTGTCGCACTCTCTCTTGCCTGACGACAATGCCCACAGCTCAGTGTCTCCCCTTGCCGTTTCTTCCATAGACAATCAGACAATCGCTACCGAACAGCGCAAGGATCGCTGGATTGCCTCAATGATAGACTTGCTGACTGATCTATGGCAACACCATCCACTCGAGCGTTGCGTCGTCAAGCCCACCATTTCGCCGTTCGCGACGACCTCCTCCACCGACGCAATTACAGCGGCGACGGCCGCCAGTGGCTACTAGTAATACCTCGAAGTCTGCGTTCTGACACTTGCGAGTCGTTCCACGCTGATCCGCAGTGTGCGCATTCTGGGGTATCGAAAACTTACCTCCGCATCCGCCAACGGTACTTTTGGCGAGGGATGTACCGCTACGTGCAGAAGTTCGTTCGCTCCTGCATCGATTGTCAGCGCTCAACGCACGTGTTGCCGGCAGGTCTGCAACCTCTACCTTGCCCTGACCGGCCGTTTGGGCGTGTTGGCATCGATTTGTATGGACCACTTCCTCTGATGTCTGCTGGTAACCGCTGGGCCATCGTCGCTCTACACCACCGCACGCGATACTCCGAAACTGCCGCCCTCCCAGCGGCTACAGCGCGCGATGCGGCCTCCTTCCTGCTCCACCGATTCATGCTACGTCACGGTCCACCTCAGGAGCTGCTCAGCGATCGAGGCCGTGTCTTCTTCTCGGCAGTCGTCGAAGCCATTCTAAAAGAGTGCAACGTTGTTCACCGCAAAACTACTGCTTACCACCCGCAGACGAATGGCCTCACCGTACGCTCGGCGACATGCTCTCCATGTACGTAGCCGCCGATCACACCAACTGGGATGCCATTCTGCCCTTCGTCACCTACGCCTACAATACCGCCGCTCAGAGCACCACTGGTTTGTCTCCCTTTTTCTTATTGTATGTCAGGCACCCGTCGCACACAATCGACACAATCCTTCCATACAAGCCGCATCGGTCTGAGTGTGCGCCGATTTCTTTACCGCCCGACTGGCTGAAGAATGTCGGGAACTTGCCAAGACCTTCACTACGCATGACCAAGAGCGGCAGAGGAGCATTAGCGGTGACAGAATCACTTCTCAGCCGACGTTCCTCCCTGGAGCACTCGTATGGCTCTCGATCCCTACCACTGCACCTGGCCTCTCTTCAAAACTACTGCCCAAATACGAAGGCTCCTACCGTGCTGTTGAACGCACATCCCCTGTAAACTACCTGATCGAACCAATCAATCCATCCTTGGACATGCGCCGTCGAGGGCGCCACATTGTAAACGTGGAGCGCCTGAAGGCGTACCATGACCCGCTCATTGTGACAAGTTGTTAGGTCACCAGGCGGCTCCCTTTTCGCACCCGGAGTCGGCCCCGCCTTGACTGTCGCTGTCGTTCATCTTCGCCGAGTGTCCGCCAGTACACATCTTTATACACTATACAATACAAGGCTATGCTATGCTAGCACGCCTGAATAGCCGTATGGTTAGGACGCTCGTGGGTGCGCGTGTACGAATAGGGCATCAGAAAAAAAATTATTTTCCCCAAAACTTCGTTGTTTCTTTTTCTTTATGCCTATCTCTTCTTGCTCTCTTTCTTTTGCTTTCGCTTTCTCTGTACTCGTTATCTCGCCATAAGAACTACTGCATCCCACGCCGGGCAAATCGGCGCGCATGTTTTGGGAGTACAGAAGAAGATAAAGAGCACGAACAGGAGGTGAAGGACGAATAAAGCGCATTCTGGTGTATGGTAATAATGATTTCCGTTGACCCATCAAGGACCAGTGCTTAGCTTAAACAGCTCTGCTGGTAAAAAAAAAAAAAAAAAAAAAAACGTGTGTGCCACTTTTTTCGAAACGCTTCTCCACCGTTTCTCCCTATCTGTTTGGACAGGCATCGAACCATGATCAGTCTCATTTGTGGTCGCTCCAGATATGCGGTTCGTTGTCGTTGACGGAGGCATTCGAGTAAACAGCTCCTACTCCACCGCACGAATATCGGGACAGAAAGCACGAGTTCTGCAAAGAAACTCCTACAGTACCGCTCACTGCGAGAAACGCGAACCCCGAATTCACGGCACACTTCATGCCACACCCCTTTGGCCGCCACACGATCAAATATCGCGCGGCGAATGATCTCTCTATAGCCAGAGATAAGGCAGCAATCGCGGGGAAGCGCACCTCACTGCGACAATCTCTGGTAAGTGGGCAGCGCGTCCCATCGCCATAGCTAGTCCATTCTTTCACCTCTTCCGTCATGTGGCTATACAGCAACTTTCCATTTATTAGAGCTCCATCGTTGTTGCTTCTCCTCAGCAATGGTGCGACCGACCAGCATTTCGCTAATTCGAATTAAGAAGTTACATTGCTCAACCAGGACGAATACGATGAAAAACGAGTCCTTAGGTATGCACATCCTCGCGTAGTTGCGTGCAGTTGATTTATATAATAATAATAATAATAATAATAATAATAATAATAATAATAATAATAATAATAATAATAATAATAATAATAAGTTTATTTGCCATCTTTTTGAAATACAGATGGGTGGATTGTATAAAAAAAGCTGTCCCCGGACAGCTTGACTAGCCTACAACCTTTTGTATTTGGCAGTGATAGAAACTGACATCTGTGCTCTAAAAGGAATAACGACGCTACATCGTTACGCAGTGTAGCCCACGTGACTGGGAAACCCACGATAAATCCCGTATACAAGGGGAAGGGGAGGGCTAGGAGCCTTCCCCTTAACTGCTACTGCTTTAAATAGGTGTTTTCACAAATTGTTAAGGCCTTCAGCAAGTGCCCTCCTCCGTCTCTGGCACAACTTCCTCGCTAAGGGCCTGCCTACCATATACCCTCAAATATTCAATATGCACAAAGACGTCGAGCCAACTCACAGCGCTTGACAGAAAGCAATAATGAAACATACGGTATACACCACTACTGGCTACTCCTTAGCATTAAATCGGTTCCAGAATGAGTGGGATGACGACAAGATATTTATTCAAGGCCTAAGGAAATATTATCAAGGGGAGCCGTAGCCCCCCCCCCCCAGATCAAGTCGGTGGCTCCACCCACATTGGGGCAAGAAATCTAAATTCTGTCGCTATGTCGTGAGCCTCTTGGACGGCCTGGAGTTAAGTGTAAAGACAGCTGCTCTTCACGGACGCCTGCCATTGCTTCTTCGCGATGGGTGGAGAGGCAGTGAGGGCTGGGCACAGCCAGAGCATGTGATCCAAAGAACATAAGTGATGGCCACATTTGGGGCACGACGTTGACTGGTCGGAATCTATCCTCTTCAGGGACCGAGGAATAGGATGCGAACAGGTTTGAAGAAGTGTTGAGTGTGCTAGCCTGTGGCTTGTTCAATTTGGGGTGGGGGTGGAAATTTTTTCCTGGCGAGACGTCAGTGGGAAACAATTTTGTGAAAAGTACGTAACGAATCTTCATACATGTCGACCTCGTTACGATCCTAGCTACCCGCGACAGCACTGTACGTGAAATCGCGCGCTACCCGGTGAGCCAGCTCGTCAGGGTTACATCCGACACGGTTAACTCAGCCGTCTAGACGGCCAGGGAACCACGTGATACGGTACCGGCCTTTGCTGCTCTCCGGGGATCGTTGAAGTGCTTTGGTCACAATACTGTTCGCCTGTTCAGACACAAGGGCGTTCGAGAAAGATCTAACGGCCGTGCGCGAGTCCGAGAAGACAATAGCGGGAGCTTTTGAATTGTGTAGAGCCAGATTGATCGCTGCTTCATCCTCCACATGGGCAATCTTAGTATAACCGGAGGCTGCATTTACCAGGTTGCCTCAAACGTCAGCGACCGAAACAGTGAACGTATCCCTGCCGTTATATCTGGCAGCATCGACAGAGAGGGCCTGTAGTTTGGGCTGATTGATCTTTTGAAGGATAGCCTTGGCTCTCGTGTATCTTCTACACTGGTTGTGCACTGGGTGGATGTTTCGTGGGACGGCGTCAACCATGATGCGAGTTCTGATTTCCTGGGACAAGCTAACATTCGTCGCCTGTTCATGTCTAGGATGAATACATGCTTCTTCTAAAAGCTTGATTCGTGGCTCGTTATTCTCGTTATTCGGGCCGCAGTATGAGCTTCTATTAGCTCATCGACAGCGTTGGGGAGTCTTAGCTCCAGCAGCTTCTCGGTGCTGGTGGACTGCGAAAGGACGAGCACGCGCTTGAGTTCGGTTCTGATTAGGGAGTCGTGTTTGACATTTTCCGCCTTAACCCAGTAAGATAAAGCGCGATGTAAAGAGCATGACTAAGTATGCCTGGTAAGCTTTAGCAGACTGTCCTCTTTGAAACCACCTCTTCAATTTGAAACGCGGGCTACAAATCTTGGGACATTACTGGGATGTCAAGTGAACCTTTTGACGTCCTTCGAGTTACAGCCCCTGGCATAATTGAGGAGACCTAGAATCTTTAACAAGTTCCTGCTCGGTATGGGCTGTTCATTCCGCGCTCGAATTTCTATCAGCAGAGTTTCCAGAGACGAAAAGTTTTGGACCCGTTGTCTAGACGGTCGGTGTAGCAGTACCTCTGATTTATCAGGGGAGAATTCAAGGCCCGTGTTTGGAAGAAAGTCTTCCGTAGCCTCAACGCGTTTTAACGAGTGTTCGGACTTGCCTAGACAGCACGGGAGAGGGGGTTGACCGTGAGGGTTGGGGGAAGAAGACGTGCGTCGGTCTGGTCGAAGGGACACTTTGTATGCGGAATGCTCAAGCGGACCCCTAAGGGGCTGATATACTCCAGCGTAACTACGACGCGCTCGTGCGCTAATCACGGCGAAGTTACGACCAGCGAAAAACAGCCCTCTATAGTCCGTCGCCGGCTGACCTCTGACGCGGCCGATGGCCGCTGAGGTGCTCGGGTGTCACTCGGCTCCGAATAAATCCTGCTACACTTCGCGCCGGACGCGCGCGGCCGCGCCAGCCTCCGATGTACAGGAACCTGCTTCGCGGGCTGTTTCGTCATTTCCTGGCAGGCGGCGCAGCGCGTTCTTTGATGTACGGCGCATGCGCTCCTCGAGATGCGATCGCATGGATGTGTTGTACCCGGCTCGACTGTAGCAGATAACTATTAGAGCCTGGCGTAGCGTCGCCGGCTCGATGTGACGAAACGCAACGTACTTGCGCGCGCGTCGGCAAAGCCGGAGTATAACAGAACCTTTAGGGGCCCTCTAATGTCCGCGACAGCGTTCGCGTCACCCAGCGGCGGCGGACGTTGGGGACGCAAGCTTCACCACGTTACGTTGACGCGAAAACCGAGCATTCTAAACTCCCACTCGCCCCACGCCGCGTCGCCGTCATGCATACGAATTTGCCCAATTTATCGAACAACCAGACCACCTAATAGCTGCGCTCAGAATTCACATGATGCGGTTTCGTAATCGTCAATGAATTTTAATAGCACATTCTTTGTTCGCCTTTCGCCCGAACTTGTCAACGCATGACGTGGTACTCCTTTGAAAGAGCTGGTCTTGTGTCCGTGACACGTGCCCAAACTTCCGCTTTGCTTGCTCTGTACCTTAAGACGGCCTTCCGCCAAGTGTAGCATTATCTCATTTCCAACAACCTCACTGAATCATGCTGCGGCGTTCGAGTTTATAACTTTGCGAGCCTTCCTTCGCAAGCGTGTCACAACAGTCGCTATAGGCCCTCAGCGCTCGATTATCATTCATCTACAGGACAGAGGTACCCCTGAAGGAGCAGTCATCTCACCGGCAGTTTTCAACAATGTTATGTCAGGTCTGCCGAGATAACTCGAGCAAGTTGAGGATCTGCACCATCCCATCTATGCCGACGATATCACGTTGTCGGCGTATCGAGGTTCTGAGGTGCGGTGGGGCTCGTGTCAGACAATGTTCGACGAGGCGGCCTCACTTAGGCCCTGAACAAGTCCGAGCTCATTGTCTTCTGCCCCCGCAGTAAGAATGCCCCACCCTACAGCATGTACTCGTCGAACGGGCAATGATACCCCAGGTAGAGCGAGTGCGCATCCTGAGAATTTGCGTTCAAGCATATGGCAGAGCTAGACACACCATCTCCCTGCTCTCACGTCAGACGAGGCCGATCATCGCCATGTTGCGATAGACGTAAGACTCTGGAGTTTCCAAGACGTGTGGCGCCACCTGTCGGAGAAGTATTGAGTAGTGCATAGACCGACTCCCTCGCACAGTTTGCTATGGGACCAGGTGCAACTAGCCAGTGCGAAACAACGATTGAGCTTAATATCCCGTTTGTTTGCGCATTTGACACTTGGAACGAAAGCTGTGAATTGCTCTCCGCTAGTCGGACGCGCCACCGTACCGTCGTGAAGTGCTTGCTGGATCACTCGCCAGAACGACGGCGAAAACAGCAGCAGACGAGACCCTTCCGCACGCTCCGAAGAAACGCCGCAAAAGACGCACTGTTGCGTTGTGAATTGCCACTGACGTAAAAGACTGAATAACAACGTTCAGTTTTACCGATTTCCATAGTTGTCGTACGAAGAAGAAAGGCGAGAGCGCTGGATATGGGATGTTTCGAGCGTGTTCGGTAAGCGAAGTACCCGCGTTCTCCACAGCCGGTCGCATGAGAAAGTGTCATAATGACTTGCTCTGCTGTTGTTTTTGCGTAGCCCTGATGGAGAACCGTGGTAACCTTGACTATGAAGCTCAGCAGTGGCTCTGACCGCGGTGCTTGTCGTGTAACACGAAGTGAGCAGCTAGAGGCAGTCTGAAGACGCGTGATACGCACACCGCAATGAGTTGGTCGTCACAACACATCATCGCGGACGTACGTTTTGAAGGCTCATAGTTCTGGTTCTAACTATAGCTAACACGTGCGCCATACAAGTAAATCGCTGAATGTTGGTCGTGACCACCTTCAGGTTTGTTTCGCCCGTGTCCTCCGCGGTTGCCGTAGCTATCTCGGAGGCCACGGTTTTGCCTTTGGTGGTACCCCGCGATAGTGGACGCACGTATCCCAATTTGCAGTACACACAAACGGAATACGACCATCAAGAGACCATTTGAGGATGCGTAATAAAAGTCCAATGCACAGCAAGCGTGAGATGAATTAACGGAGAATGCAACTGCAAAGGCGAAAATCGCCGGGCCCATTCGTCCCTGATGAATGGAGTTTTGTACCACTGATCGTAAGATGCATAGCTAAGTAAATTGATCGTCTATGTACTTTATCGCTGTGGCATTACGTATATACCCGATTTTAACGCATTTAGGCGCTAGAGAACGGATGTCGGAGGGCTTGCCTCGAATTCGATGTCGTGTGATGCTCGCTCGTACTTGCGAGTTGCAGCGCGCGGGAATAACTAAAACTTATTTTGCATTGTACTCGCAGTTCGCTTTGATCAGTTTCCTTTGTTTCTGCAGCGTGGATTGGCGGAAGAAGCTTTCCAGGTCCTTGATTTTCAGGAAACGGCGCCTGGACACCAACGAAAGAGGAGGGATATATTGTGGCCTATGCACATTCGCTTGCGGACGGCTCTCTTTGCACTACCCAGTTAGTGCCAGGGCTGCGATGAGGGCGCTGGTGGCTGTGTTTTTCGCAGCGCCGCCTGGGCAGAGTCTCACGTCTATTCGTAAGCAATCGACGCTCAGTAGTTGGGGAGCGGGACATGATTCAACTAGAAGACGCGTGCATTCCAATGCACTTTAGTTATTCCATTTCACCCGTTAACCCAAGGAGAACATGAACGAGTGGACACGCTCATCCGTAAGGTCATCAAGGTCGCGTTGGGGGTTCCGTACTATACTTCTACAAATCGCCTTCTGTCGCTAGAAGTGCACAATACGCTAGATGCAGTAGTCGAGGCCTAGTGTATTAGTGAGCGCCAACGTCTTCTCACTCCAATGGGTGGACAGATGCTCACCTGCCTGGGTAACCTAGTTACTCCTGCACCTATAAAAAGGACTTCCATGACAGTCCAAATAGTTCAAGTATTTGGCGTGCATCCCATACCATGAAACATGCACCTTCAGCGCAACACAGTCGGGTACGGCTGAGATACCGCAATTGAACTTTCGTCGAAGTTTAGGAGCATACAGCCTTTTACACGGAGGCTGCTTGCACGGCAAACGGACCAACGGTGGTGGCAGTTAGCGTCACTCGAGATCGTAAGCGCTGCCTCAACCTCTTCCCATGTGCAGCCACCGACTCGGGCGAGATCCTGTCGTTTACCCTGGTCATGCAACACTTTTTGAGCCTTCTCGCGGAAGCATATTACCTAATCACCAATCCGCAAGTGTCATGTCGGACTTTCCTAAGAGATCCTTGCATTCCGAAAACCTGACAATCTATTCGGTTACGCGCATGCACTCTTGGTTCACACATCAGTTACATCATCACTCTGGACGCCTGAGCATGCCTCACTGTGGGGTAATGAACGCGCTCGAGAACTTACCCTCCGAGTAGCCCCGCGTAGCGAGGTAGCCAACACACAACTACGTTCCTCAATTCTTAGATATAAGGAGGTCACACGCTAAAGGCGGTGATACCAAGCCGCACCGGGGTCCTTCACACGAGATGAAGCTGCCGCATTTTGCCGGCTGCACACCCGAACTTTTCCCAAATCGGTACTTCATGCATAAGTTATATAGGATTCGACATAACGACGCCTGCACAAGATGTGGCTACCTTTCACGTCACTGTAGAATGCACCGCCACCTACCCTACCCTCCCCTACCAACAATTCATCGGTTCACCCATCCTTCATAGCAGTGGAAAGGCATCCTTCTTGACAGCGCCCTCGAGGTCTGCCTCGAAGACCCTCCCCGCTTGCTTTGCACTTCAATAAAGAAATCTGTTCATCCTCATCGTCGTAGTTTTCAACGGCACATCGCACAGAATCCCTATGAGTCTTTCACGCGCATATCACATATATACGCTGACGTTGGGCACCAGACGTGGTACGCTAGCTTCCCGTGCATAAACTCTGGATGCAGTTGGCTGTGGAATAAACAAGGAAGTTCACGCCTTTCGAGCTGGTTTAAGAAGGAAACCAGGCCGTGACACAGGACGCCCCGCTGCCGAATGTCAAATACGAAAACAAAAACTTGTTAGCAGCAAGTGGCGCCATTTCGAGCCGTCGAAATGTACCCAATGCCTCGGATCGACGATCTCTGGTCAACATTGTCCGGTGGCCAGAAATTCACAAAGCTCGACCTCAGAGACGCTTACCAGCAGGTGGTGCTCCAGGAGGCCTCACGGAAGTATGCCACGATATCGGCAACTATACATCTACAGCCGCTGCATATTCTGCTTCGAGATGGTCAGCATTGGGTATGGAAGGAGGAGCAGCATGTGGCCTTTCAACACGGTAACGTGCTTACCACCAAGACCCCAGTGCTGTTGTATTTCGATCCGGCCAAGCCTATCGTCCTTACTGTAGATGCATCAGCATACGGTGTGGGAGCCGTCCTGGCGCTTCGAGACAAGGATGGCCAGGAACACCCTGTGTCGTTTGATTCCTACCGTCTTCATGCTGTAGAGTCACGATACAGCCGGCTGGATCAGGAAGGAATGACCCTTATGTTTGGCGTCGAGCGTTTCCACCAGTACCTGTGGCGCCGAAAGTTCGAGGCAGTCACGGACCACAAAGCACTGCTTGGGCTCCTGGGGCCTGACAAGGCGGTATCCGTACGGGCATCAAATCCAGTGGTACGCTGCGCCTTGAAGCTTCCGGCCTACAGCAACCGGATGGTCTACCGTCCGGGGAAGGACCTGAGACCTGCTGATGCCCTAAGCTGGTTGCCCCTGCCGGAGTCGCCTCTTGCTGTTCCAAAGGCAGCTGAGGTGTTCATTCTGGAGCACGCGTACCTGGAGGTACTCTCCAGATGTGCGGTACCGCAGGTATCCAGTCCTGTGACAGGTTATGACCCATTCCTGTCCCAGGTAGCGAAGGCAGTATCCCGAGGCGAGGAGTTGGCGCAGTAGTCCTACAGCCACAAGGCCGCTGAGCTGGGCCTAGAGCAGGGCTGCCTGCTTTGGGGTTTGAGGGTGGTGATCCCTCAAAGTCTCCAGTCCAGTGACCTGCAGTTGCTGCACGCGGGGCATCTATGCGTTTAAAAGACCAAGAAGGTGGCCCGTTCTCACGTTTGGTGGCCTGGCTTGGACCAGGACATCGCTCACATGGTGCAGAGCTGCCAAGTATGCCAGGAACATCGGTGGGCCTCGTGTCAGGTGGAGATCACCCCTTGACATTTCCTCAGAGGCCCTGGTCCAACTTTCATGTGGATTTCGAGGGGCCCCCTGAAAGGCCACTACTTCCTGGTAGTGGTGGACGTTCTTTCAAAGGGGGTGGAGGTTCTGCCTGTCACCACTCTTTCAGTAGGCGCGACCCTTGCAGCGCTGCAGCATGTATTTGCTGCCCAGATGTTGCCTGACGTCATAGTCTCCGACAATGCGTCTGCTTTCGCCAGCACAGAGTATCTCGCCTGGCTGACGAAGAACGAATGCGCCGCATGATTATTCCGTCGTACCACCCTGCTTCTAACGGTCCAGCCAAGCGCGTAGTGCAGATCATTAAGGACAAACCTACGAAAAGCCAGGCTGGGGACGTCCGTATGCAGGTAACCGGCATACTATTCCAGTACTACACCACACCCCATGATGTCATCGACCATGCCACCTGTGAATCCCTCCTGGGCCGGATGGTGAAGACGCCGTTGAACGTTTTGCATCCAAACCTCCGCTTCACAGCGCTCCTGAAACAGCTAAAGCTGAAGCTCGCTGCGGACCGGGGGTGCCGTCCTGGGCCGTTACCGGAGCCGGGGGCACCAGTCTTTTCCAGCAACTTTCGTTCTGACCCAGCTTAATCTGGCGGAGAGGTGGTCTCACCTGCAATCTCCTCGTCGCTGCTTAAACCTATGTAGGATGGAATCACGTGACACCGGCATGCTGACAATGTGAGCACTCGCCATGGGACCCGAACTGTACCGTGAAGATCAACGACAATAGCAGTTGCTTCCAATGAGACGCCGCCTACCTCGCAGGTGACAGGCGTCACCTGTTTTGCGTCACATGTTGGACCAATGCCAAGTTTATTACTATCACTCCCAGCCACTGCAGACCCTCAGAATGGAAGGATTATGGCTCAGGCAGCACCTGGAGTTGCCACACCCAGCCCACCAACATCTGTGCCCAGGCAGGACACTCGACATCGAAAGGCACCAGACCGCTATTCGCCTGGATAAGCCACCGTCGATCTGGCTGGGACGTGTTTTGCGTTTGTGTGTGTTCGGTAACTGAGGGTAAGGGGTGTTACGAGTAAGTGTCGCCCTTTCTAGCAGAGCTTCGTTCCACCGCAAGGTTCGGCTTTCAACATTGGTCACGAGACCATAATAAACACCGACGACCGCAGCTCCCGGTCATTAGCTGCCACCGCCTTCAAGCTGTTGGGTCGTCCTTCCCAAACGCGGGTGCCTCGGCCCCCACCCTCGTCTGCGATCCCGGGCAGATTGTGACGAGGGTGGGGGCTTCTAAAAATAAATCTCTACGTGCCTACATATCTCGAGCACCTCGAGTAATCTAGAGAACTTTTGCACCTGGGTATCATGAACCCGAAGAAAGCCGACAGTCATCACACAATATTCGACGACGCGACACAGAGAGTATCAACGCGGCAATCATCTCTGTGTCGGGACGCCTATACGCGGAAGTGGACTTATTGTGAGCGTAACAAATCAGTGACTCTTCTTTGTCATCTCGACATATCATCATCGTTTGTGCAACTTCCTCATCTGTATATATCATCATCATTGTAGAACAGCTCGAGCTAGACTCGAATAAAGCGGTGCCTCACAAGTGGTGGACGGTGCTTTTCGATCCCCAAGTCCACTGCCACTGGGGCTGCCACTGATGTCGCCAATTTTTTTTCTGCGCAGCATATATTTACGCCATGGAGCTCCACGCGTTCTGCTCAGTGACCGCGGCAAAGTCTTCCTTTCCTCTATTCTTGACGAGGTTCTGCGCGCCGCCAACACCATTCACAAGACAACTTCTGCTTACCATCCGCAGACCAACGGCTTGACGGAACGCTTTCATCGCACCCTCTCTGATATGATTGCAATGTACATCGACCCCGACCACTCGAACTGGGACGCAATCCTGCCGTTCGTCACGTTCGCTCATAACACGGCTACGCAACGCACCACTGGCTTTTCTCCCTTTTTTCCAGTCCACGGCCGCTCGCCGAATTTCGCTCTGGACGTCTCGTTCCTTTCGGCTCCCGCACCCTCCGCAGGTCCCTTATCCGAAGTCTTTTTGTCTCGCCTCGCACACTGCCGTCATCGGGCCCGAATCAACACCGGCATCTCCCAGGAAGCTCGCAAGTCTCGCTACGACTCCACTCACCGTGCTGTGACTTTTTCCCCTGGAGACGAAGTTTTTCTATGGACTCCGCTGCGCGTTCCTGGCTTGTCCGAAAAATTCATGAGGCGCTTTCTTGGACCTCACACGGTCGTTGAGCAAACCTCCCCAGTTAATTACCGTATTTCACCTCTTACAACTCCTTCCGATCACCGTTGCCGGGGGACAGAAATAGTGCATGTTTCTCGTTTAAAGCCGTATACCCGCCGCCTTACGTAATACTGTCACGCGGCCAGGCGGCCGCTTCCAGCGCGAGGGGGAATTAGTGTGAGCGTAACAAATCAGTGACTCTTCTTTGTCATCTCGACATATCATCATCGTTTGTGCTACTTCCTCATCTGTATATATCATCATCATTGTAGAACAGCTCGAGCTAGACTCGAATAAAGCGGTGCCTCACATTATCAAGAACACCTGCAACGCTGTTTCGGGTCTGCAATATTCTCCCACGTCGCAGTAAACTGGCCATAAGGTCAAGCCCGATGGCATGACGCAATTGTTGAGGCACCACGCGCGACCCCACGTATTCCACGTAGTCAACATAAAAGTCGCTGCGCAAGCTGACGAGCTTTGCTGCTTCCTTTCTATTTGTTTTTTTAATTGTCTCATGAGTTTTGGTTGCAGCATTCAGTACACTGCTGTTCCATGTAGTGGCATTGCAACGCGTGGTTTTTTCTGTACTTCTGTGGGACCGGACTTCACTGAATAAGCTTGTTGCATTTCTTCTACTGGCACCGTAAACAACAGAAACTATAGAAACCTTCAGTCTCAGTTTGTAATGTTCCTATGTGATCGTTCACGAGGACACGAGAGATTAGTCTACTCTAGAAGCAGCGTAACCACCAGTGATAACGCACCAATATTCGATGGTTAACTTACACAAAGGCTGACATGCTTCACCGACGAACAGGTTTCCAACGACCGAAAACTGTGCTGGCTGTTATAACTGTACGATTTTGCGCTACTTGTTTGCACGTTGAGTATTCTTCCTGTTTTCTGAGCACACGCTCGGCAGGTAACTGAATCATTAAAGTCCCTGCTGTTTAGTTCCCTACAACCACATCCACGACACCACGGCGTTTTCCTGGTATGCTTATTCAAGCCAACTGTGGCCCCTTAGTGGCTGCGGTACAGCGGTTCTACGAACAAAGACGTGTCCTTTATGCTGAGCTACGGAAAGAATTGAAACAAATGCAAGAACACCATTATGGTTTATTGTAAGTGTCCACGACTAAATCTCAGGTGGTTTAAATTATTCCAGAGTCTTGCACTAAGCTGTACATTTAAATCATACTCTACTCTTCTCACATGTATAACACTTGATTTGCGTACTTGCATCAAACCGTGGCCGTCATACTAAAGACCAAACGTTGAATTATTCCATCCTCTTCGCTCTAGATAAAAGCATAAATACGCCTGGGGCTTCAATGGCAGTTTGTTAAGATGCAAATGCTTTCATTCGGGAAGAGAATTTCAAAAGACATTATACATGTCACGGAATACATAGATTTTATGAATGGAAAAAAGATACTTTCTTTCCAGATTCACTCGATGTGTCTTTTTTACATTTCATAGGATTACTTCTAGAGGACAGTTCAGTAAGGATTGATGTATACTTACGTGTACCTTATGGCACGTTCATTTTTCTGCTAACATACCCAGGCGGCACACAACGTCGGGCCGATATTGGTTTTACGGCGGCTGTGCGCGGCCCCACCTCGGGCCAGCATTGCCAGCCTGGCGCCGATATCGGCGGAGCCGCTGACGTTTACCGGCAAAATTGGGCCGATTTTGCCGCCTTTCAGCCGATGTTGGTCTTTCACCGGCAACATTGGGCCGAGTTATCCGGCCTACTGCCGTCTTCCCGCCGACATCGGCTTAGCCGATTTCTTTCACCGGCAACATTGGGCCGGGTTTGCCGGCGTTTTGCTGTTCTTCCACCGATATCGGCTTAGCCGATGGATTTCACCGGCAACATTGGGCCGAGTTAGCCGCCGTTTTGCCGCACTTTCGCCAACATCGGCCGAGCCGATGGTTTTCACCGGCAACATTGGGCCGAGCATGCCGTCATTCTGCCGTGCTTCAGCTGACATCGGCGGAGCCGATGGCTTATCGACGATGTTGGAACTTGTCTCCCTTCAGACAGTTATACATGCCCTGTTGAGAACGTCCTCCTGCGTCGCGGCGCTCCAAAAGTCCTGGTCACCGACAGAGGTACGGCTTTTACGGCAGAGATAACGCAAACCGTCTTGAAATAGAGCCACACAAGTCACCGACGCACATCACCCGCAGGCGAATGGCCTCACCGAGCGGCTAAATGAAACCCTCGCCGACATGCTGGCAATATACTGTACGTAGAACACATGACATGGGACGCCATAATATCTTCCGCGCGTAACCTGAAGTTAACACGGCAGTGTAAGAAACGGCGCACATATATGACGCCGTTCAGACTAGTTCACGGAAGCCCCTCAACGACGCTGGACGCCGTGTTGCCGGCCGTCAGTGACGAGAATAACCTCGACGTTGCGCTCTACCTTTAGCCCGCCGAAGAAGCCCGGCAGCTCGCCCGCCTAGGATACAACCGTAATGCAATAG